>NC_137923.1:35199401-35201901 GCF_963457725.1 Sprattus sprattus | reverse complement strand
TTGTGACACATTGTCCAGAGGGAGTAACTTACTAACTCACTGAGATGGAGATAGCACCACAGCGTCTGCCATTCACACATGGTGTATGAGAGTGAAGATGATGGATGATGTCATGGCAGAGATGTTGGAGGTGGTGATTTTGAGGAAAGGAGGGCTGCATGACTGGATTAGATGGTCATGGCGGCTTTACTGGGGAAGGAAACAGAAATGCAGTTTATGTCTGCTAGATTGCAACATGGAGTGGAGTTCCACCTACTGTGCCTGTTTACAAGCATTTTCTTTTTTACTTGTGTGTTATGTGTACGCTAAGAAGAGTGGTTGACTGTGTATTGGATGTATAGTGGAACAGAACAATATTTTTTTTTTGCTGTTGTCATGTGTCTCAGGCTCTGAATGAGCGCATTCTCGCATGTAAGTATAAGTGGACTAGGGGCAATTCTGCGTGTCTGTCAGTCTGTACGTACGATTTGTGACTGGGCAAAGCCCTGTCTGAGGAAGATGCAGGCGGGCCCCACTATGTTGTGAAGCACGGTGCAGTTCTGTACGAGGGCACACAGCGGCTCATCAAACTCCGTCTCGCGCCCAGGATTGTCATCCCCTTCCTCGTCTGCCCCGGGTCCTCGGACACCCCCCATCATAGAGGCTGCCAGTGGAGCCCCACTCCCCTGCTGGGGGAGAGCCACTGCCCCCTTAGAGAGGGACCAGGCAGTTACCAACCGATACGCCACACAAAACTATCTTTTAGCAACTCAGTATAACTCTCAATCAAGTGGTTCTCAGTTCATATGGCATACTGTATCTCTTGGCTCAATAATGTAAATGGCTTTTGAGTATAGTATTGAATATGTAGCATTGTTACATTGAAAATGCACCTACACTAAGAATTCATGAAACAGCAGTTATACTGACATAGTGTCATTGATCAACAAAGTATTTATCTGACTAAAGCAGGACATATAAAATATAATTGAAGTTTTGCAATACTTCTGTCATTCCAAAACATTTGACTGCTGAATGCCTTGACTCAGAGATTCATTCATAGCCAATACAATGCCTGAGCAAATCAAGAATACGCTCCTAAGCACTACCTGCAGCCTGTGATAAGTCAGCACAAAAACATTGTCGCTTACCTTCTTCATGCTGTTTCTCTTTGAAGACTTTGTTCCCATCACCTTTCTCAACTCTCTTTCTCAGCCTCTGTCTCTTCGCCCTCTGCCTTCTCTGCACCTCTCTCCTCTCTCTCTCTCTCTCTCTCTCTCTCTCTCTCTCTCTCTCTCTCTCCCTCTCTCTCTTCTCCTCCTTGCACTTGCTAGCTTCCTCTCACCCCCCTCTGCAGTCGGATGTTACATAAACTTTTTTATGACAAGTCCTCCGGCAGGCCAATCAAATATCCCAAGAGGCCAAGCCGCTTAAGCGATGCTGATGGGTAATCGAATCAACTAATAATAATAGTGTTAAGTCAGGCTTCTCTCCCAGCTGGACTCTGAGCAAAGAACACACCACATATTTGACTGCAGCTGGACTGCGGGGGCTTCTTAAATCTTTGCCTTGGTGTCAGCGGTGGGTTATGCTTTGCTGAGGTTGAGCCATCTTCACAGTTTGCCTCAGTCCCTGAAAGCCCTCTGTCCCTCTTGCATGCTGCATCTGCTGTCCATTTTGAACTTAGTGTTGCTCTCTCCTTCCCTGTCTCTCATATACAGTATAGGCGTCTGATGGGTCTTGTGCAGTCTAATCTCATCATCCAATCCTCTCTCTCCCTTTTTCTCCCCTTTTCTCTCTCTCTCTCTCTCTCTCCCTCTCTCTGCTGGACTACGTAAGTGCCTATGCTGACAGAGAGAGAGAGAGAGAGAGAGAGAGAGAGCGCAATTGAGGGGTTGGGGGATGGGGGTATTAAGGACAGCAGGCGGTGGGGGGGAGGGGCTGGGTGGGTGGTTAGAGGGGTTGGGGGGGAGTGGATGTCTTTTTAATCCTCAGCATGTCAGATTACACAGGGAGCAAAATGGGGTTGGTTGCACTGGGCGAGCAGAGAGCGGATTGAAGGAGCTGCACAAGCGAGCAGCACGGAGAGCCAAGAGAGCAGTGAGGGAGAGAGAGAGAGAGGCCACTGGGCAGTGGGCTGTGATCAGACTGTCAGGACATAGGCCATGTGCAGGACGGAGAAATGGGGATAGAGAGAAAAAGGGAAAGAAAACTAGATTGAGAGTAATGGCTAAGTACCATAGGTGGGATACTAACGAGTGTTGTATTTTTGAATCCTTTCACTAGATATTCCAGTCCACTGGCATCCCTCTGAGCCTGCTGTCCTCAGGAGGGAGCAGTGGCTGGAGATGTTGAAGGTACAACATGGGTTCACATGAAGTGCGGTTATGTGTAAGATATTTGAAAAACAACATATGAATTTGTTGAAACCCCCCCAAAATGCGGATGAGCAACCAGAATAGCTAAAAAAGGACCATGCGCTCTGTCTGTCTGTCTGTCTGTCTGTCTGTCTGTCTGTCTG
>NC_137923.1:35009401-35194401 GCF_963457725.1 Sprattus sprattus | reverse complement strand
ATTTCAAAAGGTTTAAAGATGTTTCAGATAGAACTCGGCCAAAGCCTAAATGGCGCATCTTGTGGGATTTGTTTGATACCCTGTAAAACACTTTGGTTGTCATTTTAGTTCTGCCATAGAGTAAATCCCAAACGCAGACAGATAGACAGCAAAAACGATACTCAACATCTGCCTCTGTACTCTGCCTCGCATTTTCCCAAGTAATTAAGCAACCTCTCAGATGTTTACACACATTATGCAACAACATCTGGAGGTTAGAAACGGTGGTCAAAGCTCACGGCTCTGCAACCCCATGCATGCAGATTAAACTAGGACTTCACTCCTCCTGAAAACAAGTCTCACCAAGTTTGAGCGTACGTGGTGGTTGCCCTATAGTTTGTGTAGAAGCCTCTGAATATCTGTCTTTGCATGGTGCATCCCTATTGGACAGGGGAACTGAAGGTTTGCTTTGATAGTGATCTCCTGAGCACAACATACAGTAGATGCAGTTTCAGGATACACAGAGATACTGAAATGTCCTTTTAAACCTTTAGCTTAACAAATGCAAGAAATTAGTCAATCAATCACAGAAATGAATGCAAGACAAGTTTCAGTTGATAAAGCTATGTTCCATTCCACACACACAGTTTGATATGACACATATCACCTAAGAGTAAGGCAACTGGCATGGCTGCATGGGGGTAGATGTTATATAATGCATTAGCATTTATGCTCACAACTGAACTTCATAGTACTTTCTAGTACCTCACAAAGCCATTTGCACACTAACCACACACTGTTCCAGTATTCAGCAGATTGCTGGCTCAGTGGAATCCCATTAAAGCCTTGGCAAAGGTTCTAGAATATAATGGAAGTTATTCTCTCTTTGGAATCTTGGTTCTATCTGGTCCCTTATGTAGTTTGACAACCCATAATCTCTTGCTATTGCATGCCCCCAGTTAAAACCACACGGGAAACCTTTGTTCACTGAGCCACAAACCGGCCAGATTCTGAATCAGGCTCTGACCAGGAGGCGCTTACCTGGCCAAACACGGAGGCCACGATGGGTCTGAGCCTGCGGCGCTCCCTCTCCCTCTCCTTCCGCTTGGGCTCATCCTCAGTGGGGGACGCCAGGCTCAGGGCCTTCGTGGGTTTGGATGGCCTCTTGAAGCTGCCGCCAGAGGAGGAGGTGCTCCATCTTCTAAGCTTCTCAATCTTCTTCTTGATCGAACCCTTGAGAGAGGGAGGATAGAGGGACAGAGAAAGAAAGACAAATAGTTGGTGTTATGGTTTGGTCGGAGGACAGGAAAGAGTAAAAATTGAGAGATTAAAGATTCTCCATCTCAAAACTTAAAACCACAAAGGCAGCTGTAAAAAGTAATTTGTGTAAAACATAATACATACAAGATAAGGTTGCATTCTGAAGCATCCTTGGGAGCAATACCCTGTGTCTATTTAACATTGTGTATAAGTTAAGTCAGGTATACCTGCCTTAAGTATATGTTCTCCCTGGGAAATGAACACACAACCTTGGTGTTGTAAGATCTTTGCACAACCAGTGGATCTCTTGAAACAACACTGTAGCCATTAATGCTGTGCCCAATGACCCTAAACTATCAACTGGTTGTATGGTTTGTTGCCAAAGATAAACCTGACAACAAAGTGCTGCAAACACAGAGTGTACAGAAAGCTCTATTTGACATGAAAATGGGGTTCCTGAGTTGCATCAACAGATATGGACTGGTGCAGTGCAGCTAGTCGTGCTTACAGAAGGTCTGTTTTGTATTCTGTATTGTGCAGTATGACTATACACAATTAGATTAAAAATACACCAGTTGCAATTGAGGGAAATAGAGAAAACCTGGCAAAACAGTATAGTGGCCCTGCCAACCTCCCACCAAAGCAAAAGCACACACATGAAAAGATGATGGGTTAGGGTTAGGATTAGGGTTAGCACACAGATGAAAAGATGATGGGTTAGGGTAAGGGTTAGGGTTAGCACACACATGAATAGATGATGGTCTACCTTTTTGGTGATCCCCTCCTGAGGCAACTCCATCGTTGTCATGCTGCCAGCTTCCATGGTGAACCCCTCTGCATAGATGATCCACAGGTCTGTGTCCTCTCCTCTTTGCCTGCCTGAGCTGTTCTCAGCCACTCCCTGACCCAGGGACCCATCTCCCGCTTCCCTCAAAGCCACTCCCCTTTCTCTTTCTCTCTATCTCTCTCTTCCTCTCCATCTCTCTCTCTCTCCCACTTTCTCCAGCTCACTCTATCCATCTCTGTCCCAAGCTCTTCCCATTCATTTCCACACATTCATTCACTAATAGAAATTCTTTCCAATATGGATTTTTGTTGATTAGATGAACCTCTTAGATTTGTCAACATTTACTATATTAGTTATCTGCTATACCCTCTGTTTATCTCTATTTTTTGTTTTTGTTCTTAGGTCCAGTGGATTTCAGGAGGGGTTACAAAACTATTTTTTGTTGTTAATCTGACGTTGACGTGATTCTCTCAGCCCTGTTTATACTCAGACAACAACAGTCCCTGTCTCCCAGCTCATTCAGTGTATTTTTACTGTAATCCCCCATTCTCTCTTTCTCTCATTCATCTCTCTCACTCACTCATTCTCTACCAATTGACAATCCTCTTAGACTTTCATATTTCAAACAGTTGTTTGGCTACCCTACACAGTATGTGTGCTACCCACTGACCCTGACCTGCACTTCATGCCTCTTGCCTCACAGGAGCAGAACAGAGTCACAATTCATGTAGCAGGACTCTTGCATACTCCTGACTGGTTTGGAGAGTAAGTAAGAGCAGGTCTTCACTAATAATCACAACATGACATGGTCATTGGTGGTGCCAGGTTAGATTTCAAGGACCCAATGCACTGTGGGCTGAGAACCTCAACTTAGCGGATACGCAATATGCGTGGTGACGAAACCTCTCTGATGTCAATTTAGACACTGGTGGTGGGGTTGGTTTTCAGAATGAAGGTTAGTACACTGGAAGTCGTTTCAAAGCCCAACACAATAAATCATTTAACAATGTTAAACCATTTCCATGAAAGTTTTTACTATTGTTTATGACTAGACATTAGTCTATTCTAGCTGGATTTTGAACCCTGTAACGATTTGCCAAGGTGTCCAATCGATGTCTCAGTGGAGACCAGCCTATAAACCACCATATTTATGTTGTGTTTTGTAATCATGTAGGCCTATGTATTGTTTGTGAGTTGTATGTATCTATGTGCTGAGGTGTGTTTTTTGTGTTTGTCATGTCCTGCTAGCCTACATGTCATGAGACTCCTGGCTATCCCTAGCGCCAATGCAAGTGGCAGCTTTTTCATGTAGCTCTGGTGTTTTGTATTCATGTATGTATTGTTTGTGAGTTGTATGTGCTTATGTGCTGAGGTGTGTTTCTTTTACTGTTCCCACACTGTACTCCTTTAGGAGCATATTTTTCTATGTAAAGCACTTTGGGCTAAATTTTTTTGTATGAAAGGTGCTATACAAATAAAGCTTTATTATTATTATTATAATTATGATCCTCTTCCTTGTCCATACTGTAGATGGCTATATGGACGCCTTATTGAGCCCAGCTCCTCTCTGGTGATTATAAACCTGAATACATCTTCACCAAGCTTAATGTTGCTGAAAAGCTGAAAATCTCTTGTAGTCCATGCAGATAACTAGATGTGGAATGTTCTGAACCCTGAATGTTTTTTGTGAGAATAAAGTATGGACCATGCTTTTAAAGTTATGTAATTCCACATTCATACACATGCATACACACTTACATGCAAACATGCAGATACGCACACACACACAGAATGGGTTCTCATGTAATGTTATACGTTCTACACCTTGAAATCGATTGTTGGTTTGAGGTTGAATCAGATTCAGTGTCACAGCTGGGGAGAGCTGGTAATGATTATCAAAAATAACTTGCTTAATAACTGCTTGATGAAAATGGTGCTCTTCTTTACAGTTTCTTACAATCATTTTCATACTTGTCTCAATACCATGTACACTTTTTCAAACCCCCAAAGGTACTCATGCTGCCATAACTACAGCATATACTCTCTGCCATTAAACTACTTTATCACTCGATGTACAATTAACTCAAAAACACAGATAACTTGAAGCATTGCAAAATAGCTCTATGCTTAATTTTCTGTGGTATACCATAGTACAAAAAAACACACTTTTCATTCCCAGTACAGTTAGTGATACAACAACACACCAGACTACCATTAGAAGTGTCCTGTAGCCCTAAAGCTGATCCATGGTGACCTCTGAATTTAGAACTTTTAAACACATTTACCTTAAATCATTCAAAAAGATGTAGCGTATCTAATCCACCCCCAGAATCTCCATAACCCATGAATATTCCAAGGCAAGCAGTAGTCATGACAACATAAACAAACTTTTTTGATCTGTTAGTTTGTCACAATACTTACTTACCACATGTGCTCAATGGTGTCAGTGTTACATGTGCTCAATGGTGTCAGTGTTACATGTGCTCAATGGTGTCAGTGTTACATGTGCTCAATGGTGTCAGTGTTACATGCGCTCAATGGTGTCAGTGTTACATGTGCTCAATGGTGTCAGTGTTACATGCGCTCAATGGTGTCAGTGTTACATGCGCTCAGTGGTGTCAGTGTTACATGTGCTCAATGGTGTCAGTGTTACATGTGCTCAATGGTGTCAGTGTTACATGTGCTCAATGGTGTCAGTGGAACATTTCTCAATGGTGTCAGTGGGACAGTGGTTAGGGTTGTCGTCTAACAAGTAGCTGACCTTGATCCAATTCCTGGGCTATGCAAGATGATATTGTAAGTCATTTAGGATGAACCAGACCTTTGTTGTGTTTTTGTGTCACTTAATCTCATTGCCCATGACACACATACAGCAGTAACAGTGGGACGTCTATCTACATCTTTGTTCTTCTTTCATAACTGCACCCCTTTTGTTAAGTTGGCAACCAGGCTGCAAACAAACAAAACAAAGCAGAAAACTGAAAACATTTTCAGCAAAAATTGCAGAATAACCTGTCTAATTTCAAGTGTATAATTTCATTTGTCTTTTAAAATACAGCATCTTTCCATCTTAAATGTGTCTGTTTTTGACCTGAAAGTAAACTGTTTTGAGCAGAGTATCAAAATGTCTACAAAAAATGCTGTAGTTGCACAGAGTTCTTCTGTGGTGAACATTGACTGAGACAGGTATCTGTGAATTTCAGAAGAACTGGTCATTGAATGCATTTTGTATCTAAACAATGCAAAAATATCTGCAATTAAGTTCACATGGTCTACTGATCTGGGTAATGTAGGCATTGAGTAGGAATTTCAAAATCAGTTTTACAATCAATTCATGTCTAATCCCTGAAGGGGGTAAAGACAGCAGAGCATCTAGCAACTTCATTTTGACTTATTTCAGTTCTACCCTGAGTGGTGTCTGACACACACAGCCAGGAGGGGAGTGTGTGTGGTGGCGAGTCGTAGCTGTGTGACGCACTCACTCTCTCTAATTCCATGCTGAAGCATCTGCTGTATGAGTAATGCCCTGCATTAACCCCTTTCTATAAAGCACGTCCAGTGATTCAATTTACTGGTCTGTCCTTCGATGTCTCACTCTCATGGACAGTTGCTCAACAACTCTCTCTGTGTCATACACACATGCACACAAAAACACTCACAAACAGACACACACACACACACACACAAACACACACAAACACACTCACACACACACACAAAGTGAAAAGTGACTACAATATCGATTGAAAAGTGATTGAAACGTGACTACAATAGGCCGATGTCAGAACAACTCAATCTCATGCAATCGATTTAATTTCTGATGCAATAACTGCGTAAAATACATTTATGCCTTGAGTGGTCTTACAGTTTGTCCATGACTGTATTTTGCAACGGTATGGATGGGAGACTCAAGGAGAGATTATGGGAATTTACCGTGGGGTATTTCCGTGGAAACCATGACCTTAGTGTAATATGGCACCTGTTTTAATCCTCCAATGAAGTTGTTTGTAAATGTGCATGTGTGTGTAAGTGTGTGTGTGTGTGTGTGTGTGTGTGTGTGTGTGTGTGTGTGTGTGTGTGTGTGTGTGTGTGTGTGTGTGTGTGTCTGGTGTGTGTGTGTGTGTCCGGGATGGTGGTGACTAGGGTGGGATGGAGAGGTCAGACAATCTTGACATAAGAGAAAGAAATGTGGGTCTGAAAAGGATTAGGGATTTTTCACCCTGGATCTTCCCTCTAAATTACAACAACCTCAGTTGTAATCCCACAGGGCTGTGCGTACAATAGTGACAGTTTGTGACTGAGTGAGTATGTGTGCATGCGTTTTGTGTGTGAAGAAAGCTAGTTCAAGGTCAGATAATTATATCTTATTCTGTTATGTATTAGGTTGTGAGGCAAGTACATTTAACCCTTGTATGGTGTTATTCAAATAAATAAAATAGTTATGAAAAACCTTGCCTCTGATATTTCAACTGACCCTAAATTTGACAAAAATCTTCAGAAAGGTACTTGACAGGAACTTAAGAGATACTTAGGTATTTGTTCAGGCTGCATCTCTCTCCTCTCTCCTCATAAAAGTTAACTTTTTAATCAGAATCAGAATTAGAATCAGAGGTTTTTACTGCAAAGTAGGTTTACACCTACCAGATATTTTCTGTGGTACATTGGTACAAACAATAAACTTCCACAATAAACAATACACATGTTAAGTAATTTTTCAAACATAGGAAAACCAATATATAAAATGTATTTAAAAATTTACAGAATATGTTAGGGGAACATAAAAGAGCTCTGCAGTCTATGCAGGAGTGTGCAATTAAGAGTTCAGGATAAGAGTCTGTGTTGGGGGGCGGGGGTCCCGGGCCTAGTTGATGAGGCCAACCGCAGGCGGGAAGAAGCTGATCTGGTGGCGTGAGGTCTTGATCCTGATGGATGGACCGCTACCTTCTGCCGGAGAGGAACGCACAAGGAGTTTGTGTCCAGGGTGGGAGGGGTCGGCCATAATCTTCCCTGCACGCCTCAGGGTCCTGGATGCATACAGGTCCTGGAGAGATGGCAGATGTTTTAAGAGCGTTGAGCTCAAGGTTGTTCTGTCCACACCAGGTTACCAGATGATCAATCTCCCACCTGTAGGCAGACTCATCCCCACCAGAGGTGAGCCCAATGAGGGTGGTGTTGTCGGCGAACTTGAGGAGCTTGACGGACTGGTGACTGGAGGTGCAGCTGTTGGTGTATGGGGAGAAAAGTAGAGGGGAAAGAACGCAGCCTTGAAGGTAACCGGTGCTGATGGTCCGGGGGTCAGAGACAGTTTTCCCAGCCTCACGTGCTGCCTCCGGTCAGACAGAAACCTGCAGGTGGAGTCAGGCACACTCAGCCGGAGAAGCTTTTCCTGTAGCAGAGCCGGAATGATTGTATTGAAGGCAGAGCTGATGTGCGGGGGTTTTGTCTCCTGAAGAGTCTGTAGACGTCCCCTCCATAATGGATTGAGTCGTCACTGTGCTGGTGTAAGAGGGTGGGTGCTCTGAGCTGGCCAGCTGTGGAGAGGCGCAGACCTTGGCTGTGGTGGGGGAGGTGAAGCTGATGAGCAGGCTAGGTGGGTGTCCACTGTAGGGCACCTTTTGAAGATGCGCCCGTTGCCTGAGTCCTGAGGGGAGAGGTTGAGTCTGGACAGGCCAGGGGTGCTAGGGGAGGTGGGAGAGTTGGGCAAGGAGATGCTGGAGCCCCCCCCTCCTGCTCTGCCAGTCCTCATCCTTACCAGGCTCCCGGCCACAGACACAGGGCCCCCCTCCTCCACCAGGCCCTCCATCAACGCCGACAGGCTCTGCCGGACACGCGTGCAGAAGTGTGGGCAGCTGAAGGCGTACAGCACCGGGTTGAGCACCGGGTTGAGGAAGGCAAAGGTGGTGGCCAGGGGCAGGCCCGCCTCCACCAGCAGGGCAAAGCGCTTGGGATGGTACTGGGCAGCCACCTCCAGCAGGCAGAAGGCGTGGTAGGGCACCCAGCACAGGAAGAAGACGGCAATGACGGAGGCCACCATCTTGGTGAACCCACGGGAGAGGCGCACGGAGGTACCTCTGCCCGCCAGGCCCATGCAGCTGATCTCCCTCTGCCGGCGCCGTGCCCGTAGGCTGAGGCCGCAGTACACGTAGCTGCCCGCAATGATCACAAGTGGTGCAACAAAAGCCAGCAGTGTCTTGGAGACAGCAGTGGCCGCCTGCCGCACCCGGCAGTCCCGCTGCAGCCCTGCCTGCGAGGAGTACAGCGCGAAGTTGTGGTAGCAGAACCAGCCGCCGTCTACCTTGGGCGTGACGGAGCGGAACAGGAAGTAAGGGAAAGCATTAGCAGCCGCCCACAGCCAGCCAACGGCACACACCTTCCAGGCAGCTGCCACCGAACGGTGGTTCTGGCTCCACACGGGCCGCGTCACCAGCAGGCATCGGTCTAGGGAGATGGCGGCCAGCAGGAAGGCCGACACGAACATGTTGAGGAAAAAGACAGAAGCCTGGGCCGAGCAGAGAGGTGCACCCAGCTCCCAGCTGTGGTTCACGTGCAGGTAGTGGGTGAAGAGCGGCAGCGTGAGTGTAGCCAGGAAGTCGGACAGGGCCAGGTTCAGCATCCAGACGGCCGCCACAGTCTTTCGGCGCAGCCGTACTCCCAGCACCCACAGCACCAGCGCGTTCTCCAGGATGCCCAGGCAGGACACCAGCCCGTGGATGCAGACCAGCACCTGCGTGGCCTGCGTGTTGTTGTTGGGGCGATGAAGGCGCATTCTCTGCAGCAGTGGGCAGTAGAGCTCAGGGGAGGAGGCTGAGGTGGAGGAGAGCGGAGGGAACGAGGAGTTGGAGAAAGAGGGATCCATGACACTGATGGGAAAGAGAGACAATGCATGTGTGTGAGAGGGGGAGAGTGGGAAAGAGTTTATTCCACATCAAAGCCTTTGGCAGACATCTTAACACACAGGAAAACAGGAAATAAGACTACAAAGTTAAAGTTAATCAAATTAACTCACTGTGAGTCCAAGCTCTTCCAACGCAACAGCATTGGTTTGAGCCTTATTACATTTTCACTGATATTTGGGGAAAGGACATACTCTGATGGCAACCTCTCTGTGTCACTCGGATGTGTGGTGCCACAGTGGCTTTCTTTCTTTAACATTTACAGCGGTTGCTCCTCTATCTCCAACAACAAGGTATGTTCTAACCTTATGACACAAGTAAAGTATATGAATGTGTTTTAATATGTGGCAGGAGGAGAGCCAGGATATGAGCTCAAGTTATTACTCAAGAAAAGGCAAAGAAATGATGAGAAGATACACAATGGAAATACGATAGATATACAAAGAAGACAGAGGGTCATGTATGATTTGTGTGTGTGTGTGTGTGTGTGTGTGTGTGTGTGTGTGTGTGTGTGTATGTGTGTGATAAAGCTGTAAATAAATGCAAAACAAATGTCTAAAACCTAGTTCTGTAAGTGATGCTGATAGGAGGCACGTGTCATGTCTGTATGCCTTTAGTCTGTGCTGTGGCAATGATACATGGGGGACCCTTATTGTCAGGTTGTCATTATTGTCATTGTTCAGGTGCTTCATGGTTAAAAGGAAAGAATTTTTGAACCTGAGCCCTTTCATCCTTTTCTGATCTTTTTGGGTCCATATTTTTTACTATGGATAAAAACGATCGGAATTGGTCCAGTATTGAGTTAGACTGCTAAAACTGGCAACCACAAAACAGCAATTCAATGGAATCCTTAGGAACAAGCAAACACGTCCAAGTAAACCACTTGTTTTAGCCACTGACTGGCCCATACTTGTTATTTTAAGGGTCAGACGACATGGAATCGATCTCTACAGATATAAACCTTCTGTTTACTGTTAATGAACTTTAGAACATGGAAAGTCAGAGTTTTACCGTTCTCTTCTTCCAGTCAGTGATGTAGCACCATATTCAGTGGCTGTAGTCGATTGGCCTACCAAGTAGTGCTGGAGTGGGCACTCAGACAGTGCCTTCTTTTGATATCTAACTACAGGCACTGATCAGTTTTGTCCCTGGTGAAAATTTTGACAAAAACAAATCAAAAAACAATCCAGAGGTTTTTGTTTGAACTCCAAGGTCAGTAGAAATCAGTCCAATATTTATGTGTCTTCAGGTACAGTGGAGAGAAAAGGCGAATGGGAAAAGACATGGCACAGGCAAGATACTGTCAGATTTGTTTTGTACTTTTGTATGTGCAGTGCATGTGAGTTGGAAGAGGAAAAGAAACTGCTTTGAGTAACAGAATGAAAAACTGAGGTGGTGTACTGACTGACTCATGGGGGAAGACTGAATAAGTGCACTGTTGAAAGCCTCAACTGGCGGAAGAAAAGATAGAGTGAAAAAGATAGGTGAGAGTGAGAAAGGGAAAAATCCCTGACAAGGATCAGTGATCTCAGTGGGGAAAAAACTATCTTTGTGACTATGCAATATTTTAATATACACAGACAGTTTACACACCATAATGATCAAGAAGACTTTTTGCAGTAGCCTATTGCATCACTTACCATCACCTGGCTAGCCTCAGGCCGTGGGGCAGCCATTCATCACAACGGGCTGCCATAAAACATAACCCTGAACAGCGCTGTTAAAATGAGATACTGCTAACCAAACAGTTTAGAGGAAAAAAAGTCCTTGTTAGTCCTTATTAGATGTTACGCTGTGCTACAAATGCTGTTTTTCAGTCATTCAGTGTTCATTCCCGAAGCCATTCTATAGTTATTGGTGCTTTTCAGTCTCTTGGAAAACATCAGTGTGAAGTAGCGTAGAAAATACCACTCGTAAAATCTCATCATAATGCCGTGACAACAGCATGTCAAAGCCTGTCTCCATCAGCCAACTGCATTCCGAGGCATTTCATGCTTAGACTGTTCTTGAAGGGTGTGCAAGATAAACAAACACATTCACAGACAGACTAGCAGGTTACATCTGCGTAAGTGTTATTTGTGTAGGTATTGGCATGCCGTGTATCCAAGCATATGGGTGCATTTACGTTTAGATAACAAACACCTACAGATTCAATCCATGCTCTACCCCACTCAGTGGCAGCTTCACTTCCGAGATTGACCTGGATGCCCTATCTGATTGTTAAATCAGTTCTAGAACAGTAGCATCAGCCCCATAGAAATACAGTGCAAAGCTTTGCTTATTTGACTGAGGTGGTGAGACCTACTTCATATAGGATGTCTTCTGAAATCTCCCATTCTAATTTTGTGTTGCGGATGGACAAGAGGACTGAAGAGGTGTGTAATGAAATTACTCTGTCTGTGGAACCTGTCTGCTGACCCCAGCGTCCTCATGTATACAGGCTTCCTGTCTGAAGTGAAACTCCCTGATCTAATTACCCCCCCAACCCATTCCCCCCCCAACCCCCCCGCTCCGCACACACGCAGGTGCACACACAGTGGCGTAACGTAGTTATGACGGGCCAGGTGCAGGCTATTATGAAGGGCCCTAGTCAGTGGTTCCCAAACATTTTACAGTCCCGTACCCCTTCAGACATTCAATCTCCAGCTACGCCCCCCCCTGTTTTTTTGTTCATGTTTGTAACCGCCGCCACCTAGCCCCCTCCCCCCGCACGCATATTCAGCCTATAACACTTCAAACCGTCATGGTACGTCACTTACCAAACTTTAGATTGACATAAATATGTCTATGGGCCACGGCGACCGCACTTGCTGCACCCACACACAGGCACACACACACACCACACATTGGCACACACACATATGTTTACTAACCTCTTAATGAGCAAGCGCTGTATCTATTCCAACTGTTTCTGGGAAGTGACTCGCATTCTGTGTCGTATTTCTGGTTTCATCCGTGTCCTCTGCATGTTCCCCCAGATGCCAGCCTGGAATGGAACAGGTTATTCAAGTCATCTGCTCAAAGTTTCTTTTTCTTAAGACAGCAGTCGGAATGGAAATGTCTTAGAAAAAGGATTTTTTTAACCAACAATGTCAAAGTCTGTGTTGCTTCTCACCTATGTGGTCATTGTGTCTGTCTTCCTCTTCTCTTTCAAATGGTCTTTTGGGCGAAACTTTCTCTCTGTCATTCCTCCTTTGATCTCGGTTCTCCTCTGTCCTCCTCTGTTCTTCTCTTCTCATTCCAGTCACTCTTGACACATACCTTACCACTCATCATGATGATGAAGGAGGAGCATGCAGACAGAGGGAGAGAGAGAGAGAGAGAGAGAGAGAGAGAGAGAGTGTGTATGTGAATGAGAGGGAGCAAAGTGAGAGGTGGAAGAAGGAACAGGAAGTTCTCGTGCATGTACAGTATGATATATGTGTAGTTGAGTCAGCATTACGAGAAGGGGATGATGAGGAGAATCAACAGCTCAGAATGCAGTTCACATAGTGATCAATGTATCTGCATGACGTAGCGAGAAGGACAGAAAGAGAGAGAGCGGGGGGAGAGTGAGAAATGTATTGATCATGACATTTTGTATCTTTGTGTGCCTACTTAACCTTGGCATGTGAAATACCATCATGCCTCCAGTAAGAGTGTAGGATGGAGGGTTGTAAAGGCTTATTCCTCTGGCCCGTCCGAAGGAGTATGCACTACTGCACTACTCAAGGGTGGCCGCTACATTATGTAAACGTAAACACAACATTAATTCACAATTAAGTTTTGTGAAGCTACAGACACCTTAACTGACATATCCATGATATGCTGTATGCCAGAAAAGTTTTGGTGTACAAATATTAAATACCTCAAAAGTGATGTGACGCATTTCTATGGCAAAGAATTTCAGTCCAATAAAGAGTTGATAGTAGAGGTGACTTGAGAGCACTAAACATATAGCTATCATGATGTGCATATTTTTTAAGGTTTGTGAGAGCCATTTATTGGATCTACACCAGCCCCTTGCTTTTAAAGAACTGAGAGCAGGGATAGAGAACTTGGATGGGGAAGGATGCCAAGACCACTGTGCCATGTTTGCTGTCTTAAAAAACGACCACACTGAGACAAGAAATAGATCATCTTGTGTACCTACCTTAGTTCAAGCCTTTTAACAAGAGTATAAAATGTATAGATGTCTGGATATATGTATAGATTTTGGAAAATCCACAGGAGATAGTGGAACTTGAAATAGACAGCAGAATTGAGTGAAGTGTCAATGTGTATTTTTATTTTATCATTTTAAGATATGTTTTTGTAGGCAACCCCATCAGATTAATTTCAATGGGATAATATAGGTAATTTTGACTTTGGAGGATAAACACTCCCGTCCCACAATATGCCCAGTCTTTTCACTATGTAGTCTTGTGTCTGACTTGAAACCTGGCAGATTTGTTAGTACAGCTTTCACAGTGACACACCCAAATACATCACTGAAATACATCGCTGCAATCTTTTCAGTGACGGCCGCACTGTTGTTGGGGTTTGCAAGTAGGTTGGCTGTTATCACCTTATCTGAGGTAACTCAAGGTGGAAAGAAAATAAATTATTTAAATGTGGGTGCTTCCGGTTTTGACATGATTGTGTGTCAAGGTGTTCAAAAAAATATTTTAGAAAATGAGTTTAGTTAGCAATGCCTTCATCTAGTGGCAGAACATAGGCCCTGCAACCATTTCCTGAGGTCCTTATGGTTTTTTAAGTTCAAACACAATATGAAATCATATTTAGGGAACGTAAGAGGGAAGGAATAAAGTCATGTGAAATACATCGCTGCAATCTTTTCAGTGACGGTTGCGCTGTTGTTGGGGTTTGCAAGTAGGTTGGCTGTTATCACCTTATCTGAGGTAACTCAAGGTGGAAAGAAAATAAACGATTTTAGTGTGGGTGCTCCCGGGAAAATCGAATCCACAGCCTTGGTGTTGCTAGAACCTCATAAGCACTGAACTAAAGGAACAACAATCAGGGGACTGATTGTCTCAGTTGGCTTAAAGCTGTCTAGATTTGGCAGGCAAGTGAAATATTGGTTTTGACATCCTTGTGTGTCAAGGTGTTCAAAAACCTATTTTAGAAAATTAGTTTAGTGAGCCACAAGAATAAATGTAAAGGGCAATGCCTTCATCTAGTGGCAGAACATAGCCGCTGCAACCATTCCCTGAGGTCCTTATGGTTTTTTAAGTTCAAACACAATATGAAATCATATTTAGGGAATGTAAGAGGGAAGGAATAAAGCCATGTGTGATGTCACGTTTGGCTTCACCTAAAAACAAAGCCTCTGACCTGTGGACCTTGGGACAGCCTCCTTTAGGCGGGGATCATGATCATGTGGAGTTGCCAGGGCAAATAGCTTGTAGTCAGAGACAGAACCATTAGTTTTGAGTGAAACCTGAAAACAAAGAGTGAACTGTGCCAAAAGGGACAGTGCAACAGGAATTTCTTTCTATGTTATGTGTTCTCATTCATTCGCAAACACTCCAATTACACAATACTGCAATATTCCTGTGTAGCCAACAATAATGAAAAAGGTGTGTTGGGTCAATCATTGACCAAACTCTCCTATGTTGAATGGAAAAGCTCGGCAGGTAGGAATTCTGTTTCTTCCAGAAAGGGGTTCCCTGAATGGTCAATGATAACAGGATATGAGCAACCCTTCTCCACCCAAGCTATGTCATAAAACATCAGATATGGCCGATATGCGTACATACGTACAGTTCAGTATATAAATGCCCAAATCTGTCTTATAGGCAGTAGGCTGAAACAGGAGGCACATTTGAAGAGTGAGGTGCTTCAAACTGAGGTAGGATAATTATTTTCAATGTTACTGTGAGTTAAATGTATTCTATTTGATGTCTGTCTTGAATTATATAGATCGATAGATAGATAGATAGATAGATAGATAGATAGCTTGAAAGGGAAATGTATATTATAAATAATTCTATTTCATACTTTACATTTTTAATCATAGCTATTGTTAGTGTTATTCACAAAAGCCTATTAAGTTTTTTAACAGAACAGATTGTGGTCAGCATGTACTACAAAAACAAGACCCAACACGTCCAGTTCAACCTGTGAATCATATTTAAACTTTACACAAAAGTGTAAGATTATTTGAGCATGGATGGGCCTGTTTTGCATTATTTCTGTTTTGATAATGTGTGACAGTGAAGTTGACCGTACTTCCGGCTATTAAGTTGACCGGCTATTTTCTTCTAATAACCTTACCAATTTCCTTGTTTCACTCCAGTAGAACTGTCTTTTGCTAAACAAATATGCTTTCTTTCATTCTGAGGAAACCTTCATTATTTGAGTCATGTGGTTACTAGAGTGTGCAAATAATAGTAACTTCAACTAGGGGAGCATTGCTATACTGAATGTTCACCTTCCTAAGGTACCTAACCAGCCTGAGAGTGAGTCTCTTAGGGTTTCATCTGAAAAGTCAGTATTATTACTGTGTTCATGTATATTAATGAAAACCTTTCTGCCGCGTTATTCAGTGCATTTGAACTGAGTTGAACTTGATGGTCAAGTCGGCCCACTCTGGCTTAGTGAACCATAAGCAGACAGCAGAGTGGGCCGACTTGACCATCAAGTTCAACTCAGTTCAAATGCACTGAATAACACTGCAGAAAGGTTTTCATTAATATACCTTAACACCTTTATTTCTGTGTTTCAACTATTTCTGTCTTCCATGTGTTTTGAACATGTATCTCATCCACACAAAAATACTACCAATTTATGTTTGTTCAAATAAACACATTTTATATGTATAAATACACATACCCTCTCAGTGAAGGAATGCAAAGGAGAATGATGTTGTGTGTAAAAAGTTTTATGTCAGAATAATATCTGCTGAGGAAAATATATATTTGAGCACAAAGTCTCAAGAAGCAACAACATCTACATTGAATAATACATTCTAATGACAGCTTGTTGTGAAATGCAGCTATACATACAAGAAAATAAATAAAAGGCAGTTATTTGATTAAAGTAGTAATGATTAACTAGGGTATCTTGAGGTTACTGTTTCCTTGAGGTCATGATTGTGAAGACATATTGTTCTTTTATTACTGAAGATGATAATGATGTCGTCGACCTGCTGTGTGGCCCTCCTGGTGCTGGCCCTGTCTGGAATGACCAAGGCCTTCATGCCAGTTGGTGGGGGCACCTCTACCCATGCCACCATCACAGGAAGTGCAGTGCTCAGTAAAATCACTGAGGTGTGTCGGGCTGTAGCCGAATCTGAAGGCAGGGAGTTCAAGCCTACGGTGAGAAGCTCTGTCTGTGTGTGTTCACATGTGTGTGTGTTTGTGTATGACTCAGATGATTTGTGCCGATATATAGGGTTCATCTTATTTCACCAATTTTCACCAACGCATTTCTCAACCCTTACCTGACGTGTGTGTGAGTGTGTGTCTGTGTGTCGATGTGTGTCTGTGTCTGTCCAAGTGAATTACAGAGTTCACTGTCATTAGGCAGTGTGTATGAGTCTGTGTCTGTTTTCTTGCATGACTGTCTTTCTTGTGAATTAATCAGTGGTGTGTAGCCTATACGTCAGTGTGCGTATGTGTCTGTCTGGTCACCACAGACTGCTTGTGATTCTTCAGGGTTCGTCAGCAGAGGAGCTGTTGCGAGCGTGTCTAGGCACGGCCACAGGAGAAGTGTCAGCGGCAAAGTTCCGCACAGCGCTCAACCAGGTCTACATGCAGAACGGCCTGGTGGACCGTGACTTGGCCAACAGCCCAGCCCACCATGTCAGCAACGAGGCCTTCGTCCAGGCCCGCACTCTCATTACTGAGGGAACCTTTAGTGTCAAGGCCAATGTCCGCAAGGAGAACTTCCAAGCAGCAAGAGAGACACTAGGGCGAGTCTGCCACACCTTACAGGTAAGGGTTCAGAGAAAGAGCGAAAAGAATATAAATGAAGGGAAGGAACAGGGGACACGGGACACAGGAGGGGGGGGGGGGTGGGGGGGGGGGGGGGTATGTGACCGAAAAAGTGTGGGAAAGACACAGAAAAAGAAACAGTTGTTGTAAATGGATAACTTATCACCTGATTATCTACATTTGCAGGACTTCTACAGCCATAGTAACTGGGTGGAGTTAGGGAACAGAGGTTCTTACATCAACCTCCTCCGGCCAGACCTTCCCATCGACAATGTTGCAGGTACATAGTTTATTGGATATGATGTTCTCATTATGATATCTTATGATGTCATTAAGTCATAAAACACCCATGACACAGATATACACAGTGATTCCCCTGATACACACAGTGATTCATCTTTTCGTGGGAGGTCATAAATATGGTGTGTGATTGTATGGGTGTGTGTAAACATGATCGTGTGTGTGTGTGTGTGTGTGTGTGTGTGTGTGTGTGTGTGTATGTGTGTGTGTGTGTGTTTGTGTGTGTGTGTGTGTGTGTGTGTGTGTGTGTGTGTGTGTAACAGATATTGAAACGCCTACATGTAATGACTGTGCCAGTGGTACATGTCCAAACCCTCTCTTGCCTGACATCCTGACTCAGAAGAAACTCACCTCAGGATACATGGGTCTGCTCTCTGCCACCAAACCTAAAGGTACATATCACACACACATGTGACATAGGTGGCCACAAAACACAATTGTACCTATATATCATTTGTTTTACAGTTGGGAAGCACACTGACGGCCTCATTTACGTACATTGCGACCGCATCTTAATCTGCGCCTTTGCCAAACCGCATATACCGCATGCTATTTTTCCGCATTTTCCGTAGTATTTAGAACCTTGTCGCGTAATCTGCGCCTAACCCCGCCCATTACTGTTGATAGTGTGCCATCAAATAGGATGCCTTGGTTGAACAGTTAGAATTAGAGCTTTTGGTTTACGAGGTTAAAGCAAACTTAGACCCCGTCCTCACTAATTATAGAAAAGCAAAATATTTCTCTGTTTAGCCCTTCTGTCCAAAGCAAAACAGCGTATTCCGACACTGAAAATATGCTTTTCAAAAAATATTTGCTTTTTAAGGTTTGACAGGACTGTAAAGGTGCCTTTCCCTTCTGTTCAGTTCAGGTGCCTTACATTCTGTGATTGTTATTTCATCCAACAGCTTAAAAACAAAAAGTAGGCATATATGAATAGCAACATAAATAATTTAAATGTAATGAATGTGTTAATGTAACAGATATTCAATAAAATAATATTAAATGATTCATAATGTTGTGATGAGTTATTTAAATCTGCAGTAAAGTATCTAGTTGTAGGATTTGTAAGACTGTTGCAGCATGATGGGACATGCTGAGTTTGACAGGACTTTCGTCTCAACCATAAAATATTTTAAAGCCCAGTAAAGCTTCTGCAACTCTGCAGTTTATGAGAGGCCTGTGCAATAAGGTTATCCGGATGTGTGGGCTGATGATGGTCATTCTGCTGATAGGAAAGTGTAGCCATGGAGGGGCGTCTGACATGACCAGCACCCAGGTCCCCCGGGGAGGCATCAGCAAGGACGAGCGCAGACCAGACAACGCAGCCCTACATGATGCTGCAGTCGCTGTTGCAACACAAGCCACTCTAGAGCTCCTGGAAGACATCCGCGGGGCTGCGGGAAACAATGAGTTCCTGCGGTAAGGGCGAGGTCACCAGGGAATTGTCCATGACAATCTTGCCCATTCTTGAATTAGTCCTGTGTTAATTACACTTTTTTAAGAATTAGTCCTGTGTGAATAAGACTTTCTTATGAATAAGTCCTAAATTCAGTGAAAGCTAAATGGCTAACTCAGGCCTATTCATCTCAGAGCAAACTCTTTTTAAAGTTCCTGTGTTAACTCTCCATGTCTCTTTCTCTCTTCATCCTTCTCTTCCTGTCTCAGACTGATGGGAATTGCCCGCTCGTCTGTCCTCTGTTTTGTGATTGACACCACAGGCAGCATGGCTGACGACATCGCTGAGGCAAAGAGGGTCGCCACTAACATCATCGACAGCAAAAAGGGCACAGTCGATGAGCCCTCTGAATACATCCTTGTACAGTTTAATGACCCCAGTAAGGACCCACCCCAGCCATTGTGAAGGATCCATCCCAACTTCTCTTATACTAGCAAAATGGCTCTAGTGTATAAAGTGATTTTTGTGTCTACATACAAACACATGTTTACATACACATACAAAATGTGAATGTGAACATATCTGTCGAATTACCAGAAGGCTATAATGAGTGTATTATATTTTATATTTTTAAAAATGATACCCCACTGCATTGCTGAAAAGGAAGAAAAAACTCTATCACACTCTTTGATCAACAAGTAAACATTTGAACTTGATGTGACTGTTTTCACCAGTCAGGAAACTTCCAAAAGCTTGTTAACATGCCACAGCACATTGAATCATGGACATGTACCCCTGTGGTGAATCTGGATAATCAAATAAGCAAATTGTATAAAATACGACAGATTCAAATAAGGGAAATAAGTGTGTGTGTGTGTGTGTGTGTGTGTGTGTGTGTGTGTGTGTGTGTGTGTGAGTGTGTGTGTGTGTGTGTGTGTGTGTCTGTATGAACTGTGCACATTATTACAGAATTTGGCCCTCTGATTAGGACTACTAACCCAGAGGAGATGAAAGCACAGATCGCTGCTCTAAGGGCTAATGCGGGCGGGGACATTCCAGAGATGTGTCTCTCAGGACTTCAGGTACAGACTGGAGATGATCACCATATAGGGAAAATAAATTACAGTTACAGTATATAACATACTGTATGCATTTGAATCCTTAAAGGGCCTTATATCGTTCTCTCGTTCCCTAACTCTTGTCGTTCATCTCTGGTGCAGCTGGCTCTGACCGGAGCGCCTCCTTCCTCCCAAATCTACATTTTCACCGACGCTCCCGCCAAAGACATGGACCTTGAAAAGACAATCATTTCCCTGATCCGCAGCACAAAATCAACCGTACGCTGGATTAAAGACAAAACACATACACACACACACACACACACACACACACACACACACACACACACACACACACACACACACACACACACACACACTGGCACATTCTCAAACGTCTCTTCTGTTTCCTCCCCATACAGGTGAACATTTTCATGACAGCCTCAAAGAGGACCTCTAAGTATGTTGGGCGCACGCCCCGGGCGGATTTCCGTGTGTACTATGATCTGGCGCTGGCCTCTGGTGGACAGGCCATCGAGGTTTCAAAGTCCAGCCTTCCCCAGGCTACCGATATCATTGTGGACTCCTCCACTTCTGCCCTGGTCAGCTGAGTTGGCCCTCCTTTCCTGTGATGTTGTGTGGTCACCATCATGATTCTAATGCTTTGTCCGACTGCTGAATGAGAATATATGATTACGCAGCCATTGAATCAATTAAGGCTGAAGTGATAGCATCCAGAGCAAATATATATATACCTCAAAGAATTCATTGTTATGAATATAATAAGATGTTGAATCTTCACTTAAGAGGATAAGGAATTAATTTGACACAATACAGCCATAACGCACTTAAGGTTCTACTAACATGCTGTTATTGATCCTGTTTGCCTTTGTTTGATTGCCTCTCCATGTCTCAGGTGACAATTCTGCAGAGGGCCAGAAAGCCTGGAAAAGTAGAGACCTTTCCCTTCCTACTGGACGAGACGGTTTCCAATGTGACCTTGTATATCACTGGGACTACACTGGCGTTCACTCTACGAAGCCCCACAGGTAAGATAGGAGGTTAGATGAACCAACATCAGTCTGTAGCAGATTGTACCACATTCTTTAAAAATGATGATTAATAGATCAAAAGTATATTTCAATTCCCTTATGAAAGCTGGCCCTCACATTCAGAACAGATACTCAAACACAGAAGAATTCTAAGTTTAGAAACTTAGATTTTTAAATTGCATATCTCTTGAGGCAGTTACCTTATTCAGAACAGTTTCCCATACCTCAACAAAATGAACTCATTTGGCAATGAACTATGTTTTTCATCAGTTTAAAAAAAAGATTTTAAATGGACACAGCAAGGCACACTTACAAGGAAGTGAACACTGGGTATTGCCATAAATGCTATTCGACTGTTGTTATTCATTTGTAAATTAATTAGATTGGCAGTTGAGCTCAAATATCAACAGCATTTTTCCTGAATTTCTGACTGTGCCTTTAAATGACTTTCCCTTTCTGTCTCATCTTAGGTGTTTCTCAGAGTTCATCACAGACAACAGGACCTCTGGGAACAATTCAGACTGTGGGCAATCTGAAGCGAATCAGACTGGACACCCTAAACCAGACAGGATTATGGGAAATCCACATGAACACTGGGAGTGCCTACACTGTCAAAGTAACTGGTGGGTTTCATTTTAAAACTGCTTAGTTTAGTAGTTCATAGCTGTCCCCACTGCTTGTGCTCCGAGCTGTGGAGGGGAGAACCACAGGAGAAGCCACATGTATGTATGGTGCATGTATGTATGTATGTGTCATGCATCTCTCTGTGTGTGTGTGTGTGTGTGTGTGTGTGTGTGTGTGTGTGTGTGTGTGTGTGTGTGTGTGTGTGTATCATCTACAGGTCAGAGTTCCATCACTTTTGTTTATGATTTTGTGGAGACATTTGAAGGGCCTCACCCAGGGTATGGAGTCATTGATGGACGACCACAGGCAGGTAGGAGAAGTCAACAACAATCACTGAATTCACTTGGATCTCTCTTTCCATCATTCATCTCTTCTTATCCATCTCCCTAAACATCGCTCCCTTTCTCCAACGCTCCTGTTAGGTTTGCCAGTCAAACTACTGCTGACGCTCACCGGCCGGCAAGGACCAGAGAGTCTGAAGGTGATGGAGGCGGCATTGGTGGAGGTGTCTGGCTCAGGTGTGGCCAATGGAACAGTGGAGAGAATGGGAGGCGGCGACTTCCTGGTAACTGTGAAGAGTGCCCCAGCAGGGGAATTCGTGGTTCTCCTTAAGGGGGAGGACATGTCCACCTCTAGCCGATTCCAGAGGCAATCCACCACACAGATGTCCATGACTCCAGTGTCAGTCAAGGTGGGTAGAATTCGCTCTAAACCATATAGCCTACTAACAGCGGGGTGGGTAACTATGTTTTGTACATTACAGTAACTGAAGGCCGTGGAGTCTTCACCATCAGGGGTCTTCACATTGAATTTGAAAAGGCACACGTCTGTATTTTGCATCATTAAGCTCCTCCGGCCTGCCTAACCTACACTATTATGTCCTGTATGAGTAGTCTGATACAAAGTATAAGTTAATATGAGTTTGCGCTGTCCTGACACAATGCCATTAAATCATTTCACATGGCTTCTGTTGAAACCCACCAGTCATCTTTCAATCTGTTTCCCATACATGTTGTCTGTACTGCAGGTTGTGGCTGACAACAACATGGAACCAGGAAAACCATTTGACATACCTTTCACCGTCAGTAGCAGTGTGGCGAAGACCAAGTTCACAATTCGTGCAAGAAATGACAAAAACTTTCCCATGAAATTTCCTCCTAGGTGAGCATATTTCAAGAAACAAGCTAGCAAACACAACACAGGAATATAATAATATGTCAGTGCTTCCATCTCTGGATTCTCAATTATGCCGTGTTCATAGTATTTATGTCTCTTTGTGGCCACAGCATTAACAGTGGGACTGGCACTGAGGCTAAAGGGACCATAACTATCACTACCCCAACCAACACTGTTTCAGGCACTGATGTCACCCTGACCATTGATGTGGAGTCTACGGCAACCTTTGATTCAAACTACGCTGTGGTGCGCCTCTCTGTGATGGAAAAGGTGAAACCTAGTGAACAGTCATCTTTACACAAAGTGCAAAGGCGTAGTTTGTTACCATTTGAGATATTATAACTGTACTACAGTTAAACTGTCAAAGAAATCACCATGGTCTGCAACACTCCAAATTGCTGTGATTAAAAATGGCACGCTGGTGTGTGGACAAATAGTGACATAACTGACTCTTTTGCTTCTGTAATTCTCCAAAAGGTTACAGATTTCACCCCACCAGTATGTAATGTGATAGACTTCAACAACAGCTGCCCAGCTAACTGCAGCATGTCTTCGTGGTCCATCTCTGTCAACATCACCGACAGCAATGGGACGGGAGTCGAGAAGATCTGGATCCAGCAGGGTGAAAGTAACCTAGTCACTAGTACGAATGAAACTGAGCAGGGTGGCGTGACGGTGTTGCAGAACTCCTACCGTACCGCATGCTGCACCCCTGTTTTCAAGCTGTCGGTGCTGGACAAAGCAGGCAACGTTGGTACCTGCATGCACTCCATTGTTCCGCCAACCACTACGCCAGTGCCTCTCACTACACCCAGCGGAGGATCCTCCTCCCTCAGTTTGGCAACACCCCTGTGGTTGTGGACACTACTGTCTGCTCCCGTTCTTGCTCTAAGATTGGCATAAATCAGCATACCCAAAATGCAGTCCCTCCAGGATTTGGCGATGTTGTGTTTTCACAAATTAACAGAAATTCAAGGATTTACCAAAATTACGGGGTTGTCATTTTCTCTTATTATGTAAACATTAAATAAAATCATAACACACCCTCGCAAGACCATGGAGGGACTGGCTGGAAAGGGAAACGATTTCAGGTTGTTTGATGAGGCCCAAATTCAACAATGCTGCTGACTAATAAAGATGTGACCCATAAACCATTGAGAAGTTGATTTAGTTATACTGCCATGTCATTGTACATCACACAAATACTGCCCCTGTACTCTTTGTGTGACAGGTGATGCACAGTGAATGACATCTGTACATAGTATCTATTCACTAAAAATCAATTTCACATCATTTCCAATCACATATTTTATGTAATGGTTTGAGACATTCTGTTAGTTTCTGTAATCTATTTCCTACATTAATCTCATTAATTGCTATTAAAATGATTTTCATGTCTAATGCCTATATGACAATTCAGAAATTAGACCACTTATGAACATTTAATAGTTTTAAGATCTGTAAGAACAGCTTTAATGCTATGAATTAAAACACATTGCAAAAACATTAAACATTCTTGTGTCTGTTGTTACTTTATAACCCTATGCTATAAGTGAACACTGACTGTAGCCTGATATCATGAGCAAAACTTAAGTAAGTTATCCATAGGTGTCTTTGAAAAGGTAAGAAGAGGGATACAGATATACACAGTATTTATTTTTCAAGTAACTGAAAAAAAGCAGAAAAAAAACATATTTTACAGAGCAACACAAGCTTTATAAGGTCCTTCACAATTTTTTCATAAAAAATAAACTTGGAAGTCTGTTTATAGAATAATTTATGTATACAATGCTCGTCCCAAAAAGGTCAAGTTATTGTTACAGTATCTCATTTGTATGAATCCATCTCAAACAATGACTGTAACACATTCATTACTATTACACCAATCAGTGAAATCACTTTAACAGACTGTTAAAAATGACCTCTGCCAAGGCCAATGGTGTACCAAGACCAGCAGATGTCAAAACAACGCCCTATCTTGCAATGTTAAGGAAAGTTAAAAATCCCTGGATCTGGCTCTTGATCTGGATTCGCTCCAAAATGTCATGGGCTCCTCCTTGGCCCATGCTACACACCTTCATGAAAATCCACCAAATATTTTTTGAGTAATCCTGCTGACAGGCAAACAAACAAACAGACAGACACACAAACAAACTGGACTTGGTGGAGGTACTAAAAACCAACCATCTGTATACAGCATTCACTACTAATCTATAATTACCGTAAATCCTCAAATAAAGACCGGGATTCAATCAGAGGCCGGGCTTCAGATAGTAGCCGGGGGCGTGGTCGTTATGGACAAATAAAGGCCGGGCCCCGAATACAGGCTGGGGGTAAAATAAGGTACCGGTAGCCTATTTTACTGTAGCCTACCAGCATCAGTCCATCAGCACAAAGCAGACATCACAATTTAAATGAATGCATTTCATAAATACATCTTCTGCTCATGTTAAATGTTGATGGCTAATTTCATGGGCTGTTTGCAATAAAAAAAGAAATGTTAAGACGAATTTGTTATTTTACAGTTACTTGCCAAAACGATAGGAGACATTGCTCCAAAATACCCCTTTTTAATGATTTTGTTGTAGTTTTGTGAATGAAAAATTGTTCTTCAGGCTAATAGAACTTTAAAGTTCCAGGTGTTGCATAGCAACCCATTACTTGCTGACTTCAAGTTACAATGACTTTCCGCTATGTTAAATGACCGGACTACTTGCGGATGATATGAAAGATGTGAATTAGAAGCACAAAACCTGTCAAAACTTTTCGCAGCAGTGACTTTCAAGAAATTACAGACCTGCGAACGTTGGGGTGCCCCATTCAAATCAACTGAACTTTTTGGAACATTCTGAAGAGCCGTATAATAAGTAAGAAATAAAGGCCTGCCCCTAATAAAAGTCTGCATCAAAAAAAGGCCTGTGCACTGTGCAGCCTAAGTAAATAAAAGACCCCGGCCACAATTTGAGGATTTACGGTAATATAACTAATGCTGTGTGTTGACATGTTTCTTGAGGTGTGCTGACTGAGTGAACCTCTTGCCACAGACCTTGCATTCATATGGCTTCTCCCCAGTGTGAATACGCTTATGCCTCTTGAAATTGCCTAGGTCCACAAATCCCTTGTCACAAGTTGGGCAGCTGTAGCGCTTCTCCCCTCTGTGTCCCTGCATGTGCATGTTCAGTGCCATCCGGTGTTTAAACTTCTTCCCACACAGAGTGCAGCCGTAAGGCTTCTCTCCTGTGTGCATGCGCATGTGAGTTGCACGGTCCGCCTTGGCCAAAAAACGCTTGCCACAGACCTTGCAGGGGAATGGCTTCTCCCCTGTGTGGATGAGCTGGTGCTTGGTAAGAGTGAAGTGGTAGACAAAACTTTTGCCGCATTCAGGGCACTGATGCTGCTTCTCCTCGGCGTGGATCTGGACATGCCGGTTCAGGCCTCTCACACTTGGGAACGCTTTCCCACATTTGTCACATGAGAACGGCCTCTCTCCAGTGTGAAGCCTTGAGTGGTTTTCCAGTGCAGAGGCATTGCTGAGGACCCGGTCACACACCTCACACTGGTTCTTGCATGCTTGGGACTTTCCAGGCTTGGCCAACCTTTTCTGGTCGATTTTTTTGACATCCTTTGCCGAATCATTGTTAAGAGATGCCATGTCATTTTGAGAGGCCATGTGTCCTTCTGCATGATTGATCGGCCCCTCACTTGATAGCTGATGCTTGCTTGTTTTGGGTTCTTCTGAATCGTTCAGGCTATCACTCTGTACCTCAGACTGTCTCGTCCTGTTGGATTCTTGACGAGTCTTGAAGTGTGATCTTAGCCTCCCCAGAACAGACTCACTGTGCCCTTGGCCTTCTTTTTGAACATCATTTTCAATGGTGGTGGAGCTTCCATTACTTTGTTGTGCTGACACATTAGGTGGATCTGAGCAAGTGGGAGAGTTCCTGAATTGTCTGTTTGGGTCCACATTTGCTGAGGGTGAATGAGACTGTTCTGACAGTGTGAGGGACTCTGAGTGTGTTGAAGAGAACTGATCAGATGTGATGCAGGGCGTCTGGGGGGGAATGCCTGGTTGGCTCAATGAAACACATAGCTGGGAACTCCCAGAGGACAAATGTTCTGATAGCATATTCACCTGGTCAAACATGGGTGGATGTAATGTTGTCAAATCTGGTTCTTCTTCCAAGTCGTGCATTGGGTCAAGGGATGCAAAGAAACTGTCTAATGGATAGGTCAATGGGACTTGTGGAGTTTCAAGTGCTGACTGAAAAGACATTGGGATAGAATGGACAGGAGGTAGAGGTGGAACTTGGTGTACTGGAGCAGAAGACCTAGTTGCTGATATTGGAGTTGGAGTTGAATTCTGGAGTAATGCAACAAGTGGCATATTTGATCTAATTTGGCATGCAGAAGGATTAGGTGGAACTAGGCATGAAGCGGAACTTGGCAAAGGTGCAACAGGTATCATATGTGCTGGAACTGATAAGGGAACTGGATTTCCGGATGGTGGACCAAGGGGCATAATTGATGAAACTGGACATGGAGCAAGATTCTGTTGGAATGAAGCAGGAGGCGTGCTGAATTGAACCGGGAATAGAGATTGAATTTGGGGTAATGGACGAGGAGATACAGTTGAGAGAACTGGAGATGATGCCAGAGGAAGTGAACCAGGAGGTGGAACTGAAGTGAGAGTAGAGGCTTGGGGGCATGGAGAAGAGGACATTGTTGACGGTAAAGGAATCTGAACTGAAGGGAGAGGGGCCAACGGAATGAGATTTTGTGTTGCAGTAGGCGGTGTCCTCATTGAATTGGGTGAGATCATAGAATAGGACTGAGGTGTTGGAACGCTGCAAAAAGAAGCATGAATTGGAACTGATGGAGCCAGGATATGGGTAAATGGAAGCAGAGTCTCAGTACATTTTGCTGTATTTTGCTGACCTTGTGGGCTGACTGGAACTGGAATGTGAGTTGCTCGAGGCAGAACCTGAGTCTGAGTTGGTATTCGAACCTGTGGGGGTTGGAATCGATTAGAGTGAGCCTGAGCCTGAGCTGCTGGCACTGGATGCAGCACAACACAGGATGCTGGAGCAATAGTACTGACAACTGTAGGCAGAGATGGGGGCACCGGAAGACCGGAGGAGACTGGCATACGACATGGCTGAAGTGGAGATGAAACTGATTGGAATGGGCTTATACCGGCTGGAAGCAAGACCTGGCCTGCTGCGGCAATGCGGTTTGGTTGTGAATTAGGGAACCGTGTTGTTTGGGGCAAAACCTGAAAATGAGGAGCTTGTTGTTGAGATACTGGCACCGGAGTTGGCTTACATTGCACCTGGCCTTGTGAGACCAGGTGATTGACAGGTGAGAAATGAAACTGCGCTGAGGGATTTGTAATATTTGTCGCATGATTTGAAAGCAGACCTGGTAAGCCTGGTGTTTGAGCCGGGAGGAAAAGAACTGGGGGAGGTGGGGCCGATTTAAGAGACCGCAGAGGAGGGAGAGTGAGAGCTTTGGAGACAGGAAGTGGAGCTGACTGAACCCTAACCTGGGAGGTTTGAATCAGGACTTTACTCTGTGTGCATGTAGGCAGCGATGTTGAAACTGGGGCATGGAACTGCACTGCAGGGCACTTGGGAGGTTCAGTTGGTTGGGAGAGCAGGACAGCTGAACTCTGAGCAGATGTGGTTCCAACTTGGGATGACCCAGGAGCCTGTGTCTTGGTAGCAGTTGTCTGAACAGGAAACCTATCTTTTTCTTCTAATGTTTTTCCTTGTTTAGCTTCTCTACTTTCAGACTCAGTTCTCACTCTTTTATTGCTTCTGGTTTGGGCCTCAAAAGTGCAAATTCGGTGCTCCTCTGTATCCACTCTTTTGCCTTCCGAAGTAATTTCTGAAGGCTTTCCAGAAAGGCTTTTCTGTGTTGTCTTTCTACTGACTCCTGAGGAGAGAAAAACTAAAAAAAGAATAGAAGTGTGAAGAACAGAAGGAGAACTAAAAATAATAATAATAATGACAATAAAGTCAGCAAATTGAAATTGAATGTTCACACTTGTTGTGTTATTGTTATATCTGTATAAAAATGAGATTTTCTTACTTTCTGGAGGAATATCCTTGATATGGTGCTTCCGGATAAGCTTTGCCTCACCATTCTCTTGTTTCAGCAAAAAATACCCAGTGCTATGGTCATCAAAGTCAAGCTCCTGTGAAACAGACAGACAAGCATACAAAGACAGAGTGAGAACCACGGAAGCACACACACACAGACACAAAATGCAAAAAACCACAGTGAGCATGTGACACAAACTAACCACAAACTGTAACAAACTTGGTTTTTTTTTAAAAGGGAGAAATGTGAGCTAGAAGTATAACGGTAGCCAATGGGTAAAGTGCTGTGGACTTAGTAAACCTCACTCCGACACCTTTCCAGTCGTGCTTGCAACAGACACTGTAGCCCCATGGGGTTTAACCTTCTTGCTAGCACGCCTGCATCCCACACGCATATTTTGAGATTGAGTCTGACGCAGGACAGTGCCTGACCACACAACGCATGTTACATAAGCACTGACCTCTTGCTTGATGAGCACCAATGCTAACTGGCGGTTTTCCTCCTCTGGGAGACTTGGGCACAGATCTTGAAATATACTCCTTTCACTCCTTTCTTCATTTTGAGAACATGGGCTGCAGGATCTCTCCACCGTTGTTGGCCTGGCTGACACAGGGAGACCACATGCCATTTAGCATATTCATAGAATCAGCTGTAAATGTGTCGTGTAGGCCATAGCCAAGATCATATCTCAAATGTCCACATTATTTATATCTGAAGTGAAAACAAACTCCTATTTAGCATCATATGCCTGCCATAATAACTATGCATAGTTTTACAAATATTTGTGTCTAACTATTATGTATTGATAAACATGTCAGATAGACAAAACAAAGCAGTGAAACCCCCTGTTTCCTTCTTTCCTTCTTACTATGAGTCAATGTAGACCTGTCTCTAAGGACCTAATTTCAAAGCAGAAACCCAATGGGGAAAGTGAATGTTTACATTGATACATGTTTAATGATTTAACCTACCTAAAAGCTAGTGTCTCACAGAATGGCTAGGACACACAAAAATGTGTTGTTCTTTTGTGAGAAGGACAAAGGTGAAACAAGGACTGGTCTGGATCTAGCCACTACAGGCCTGCGAGGTTTAAGTCGAACCAGGAAGTCTGTTGACATATCACATTGAAATAATTCATCAGTATCACAACTTACCACACTGCACACCGATGTCACGTTTATCAGGATTGTCTTTTGAAGTCGGGATATCGTTTTTTCCTGGGTCCGAACATAGTCTCGTCTTTTCAAAAAAAGAAAGCTTATCATTTAAGTTGTCGTTCTCTTTCCTGACTCGGACTATTTCTGCTTTTAGTTCCTCAACTGAATTCTCGAAGAGTTGTATCGTCTCAGAAACAGTGTTATGCAGTAGCTTCTCCATAACAGATGGAAACTGCCGTTGGAAGTCTCCACGATTTGTCATTATTACACTTTTGAAGCAAAACGTTTTTGGTTAATCATCTTCCAGGGTAGGCAGCTCAACCTGCGCAACTGGCTTCTTGCCCTCGGCTTCACAGTCAGTCGTTGACGCAATAACTCAGCAAAGCAAAGAGACCAATGGTAACTTCCGCACGCACTTCGTGATTCGTGCAATTTGTGCTGTCGCCCGACCCGTACGTATGTTTCCGGAAATTCAGCGTGCTTTGTGGGTGAAGTTGAACTTGTGATTTTGTTGTTAATGTAACTAGTCTTACACAGCTGGCTGTATATCGGGATTTGTTTTTTTAACAGACAGCTAAGAGTTGTCTTTTCAGCATCGTATTCCAAAGCTAAACGCAATGTATACATTTTCAGGAATAGCGATCTGAATGTTACGTCACTCTATTTGGAAAACTTTACCTCCTAGCGTTACGTTATTAGCTAGCTGGCTATTTCCTTAACGTTTCTTTGATTGCAAAATGCATAGCGTCATCAGGCAGTTTAACAGAGTCGCTTGTTAGGGCCGGTCTCGACGGGGGCGATGTTCCACCTGTACCCTTCCTGAATAGAATTTAAGATGTGGTTCAATGTAATAACAGTTTGTTTGTAATCCACCGCTTAGTGATAACGTCTTTTGGTTGTTGTGTACAGATGTACAGTTGGAAAGCTAAAAGGCAGGCTTCGTTAACGAGCCAAAATGTCTGAGGTGATTTTGACATTTCAGTCGCAGTTGTCCGGCGTAATGGAGACTGTTTTTAAAGCGGCGATGTTTGAGATCACAAGGCTTGTAGAGGACAGCTTCATGGAAGAAGTGTCCCGTAGCAGAGAGCAGGTCGAGTCCCTGAAGAAGAGACTACAGCTGTCTGAGAGCAGACATAAAGACCGTGAGAACGTGCGCCGGGTGCAGTGTGTAAACTGCGGGAAGACAGGAGTGTCCACCGAGAACGCTCCAGAGAGTAACTTGGGGACACAGACTAGTAAGTTCTCGATACCTTACACGAAAGGTGCCATACTGTCTCAAATATTACCGGCCATTAACCTGAGTTAACTTGTCTCAGATAGAGGTGGTGGGCTAAAGCAAGAAAAAGTGCAAGAGGATGAGTGGAACAGCTGTGGTGGCATCACAGCAGATGGTTCCACAATTGCAGATCAAGAAACAACTGGTTCCAGTCGTTCGACTGTGGTATGTAAACCTCCTCAGTGGTAACACAGATGGGTATATTCGTTTTTACAACTGAACTGAATCCCTCTTAAAATTGTTGTTCCCAGGATACTGCCACTGGCAGGTTAAAGGTATACTCACACCTCAAACAGGAGACTCTGCGCAATGAGCAGCAGCATCATGAAAAGTGGAGTTTGTGTATGGAAGGTTAGTGTTTTACTGAGAATAAGCTCAATTAGTCACAAGAAATGTAGTATTTTAAAGGTACAGTCTGCAATTCTAATCCCAAACACTTTTTTGTGTCAAATTCAGCTAACTGCAATCCTCTAGCTGTCCATTCAATGTTTGCATTAAAAAAAACGAAAACGAAAAATAAAATGGGAAACGCACATAGCGGCTCAGACCAAGACATAAACAATCCCAGCCAATCAACATGGTGCCTCAGGAGCATGGAAGGGAGGGGTGTGATTTGATTGGCTGTTTAGCTGAAACATCAACAACCTTTTGCAGACTGCATCTTTAACAAGATCTGGTTAGAAATGCAAGAGCGGCCTAACACTATTTGCTAAATTTTCATTCTGTTTACCAGAAGAAGAGATTTCGCATTCATCTGACAGAAAATGTGTCAGCGAGGAGCAGCTCCAACAGGAGGAATGGGGCTCTGAACCAGTGAACCGGTCCCAAGGATCTGGCCCAGATGGGGAAGGAAAGGACCTGCAAGGATTGCCGTACAGATCCCGGTACAGTATGGATGAGCTTGGTGGTTTTGAGACATCTTACAGCAGCCAGGTCCTGGACATTAGTGATCTGGATGGTTTGGCAAACTCTCCTGTGAGAGAGGATGATGCTCTCAGCTACAGCGCAGTCCAGACTCACCTGCCTGCTGACTTGGGTGTAATGGTAGAGGTCAGTCGGCGTACCCATACATCTGGCTCCCTGAGGGGGAGAAGGGGTACTATCAGGGGCCAGGGACGATCACCTGCTGAAGTTTCAAGTGGAAACACCGGCTCAGCAGACCTCAACTGCTTACTGATCAACGAGGATGGATACCTAGAGAATACCAGTGCAATATACCAAAACAGTGGGGAAGCAGGACAGCGGGAGCATGGACTCCTCCCTAGCAGTTCATCTCTGGACAATCCTGAACAGATGTATGCAGGAAATCCCTTCAGTCACACACCACTGACATCGACAGATGGCCTGGTTGAACGCAGTAGTGGGGAGGAGAGACTGCACACTTGCAGTCAGTGTCTGATCAGCTTTCCTGATGGTAGATCCCTCAAGGCCCACATGCAGTCCCACCGTGCTGGGTCTTCTGGCCGTTTCTCCTGCAATCAGTGTGGAAAGTCTTTCACACAAGCCTGCAATCTTAAAGTCCATCAGCGCATCCATCAGGGGGAAGGCCTCCATCTGTGTAGCCACTGCGGGAAAGGCTTCTCCTCGTTCAGCGATCTCCAGAAACACAACTGTAGCCATGCTGTGGATAAGCCATACTGCTGCTCACTCTGTGGCAACAAGTTCAGCCGCCTGTGGAACCTAAAGTTGCACCGGCGCATCCACACCCAGGAGAAGCCACACTGCTGCACACTGTGTGACAAAAGTTTCACCCGGGCAGACATACTGAAGGTCCACTACCGGACGCACACAGGAGAGAGGCCGTATTGTTGTACGGTGTGTGGCCTCAGCTTTAAACGCCTGGACCATCTAAAATCCCATCAGCGCAAACACAGGCCTGACCTCAGGAACTAAGAGTTGGAACATGTTTGAGCTGGTGTTTGAAATATTAGTAGAGGGCATATTTGATGGGAGCAGATAACAAAGTTACATACAGTTGAGTTTTGAAGTTTACATACACTTACAAGACATTAAACCTTAAAAAAAATCACCACTTCAGAAATGCCATGTTACCTTAAATGTCTTTTGGCAAGTCAGTTAGGATATCTACTTTGCCCGGAACAAAAGTAATTTCCCATTGCTTTCACAATGACAGAATTCCAGTGGGTCAAAAGTTTACATACACCATGTTTACTGCCGCTTCAAACAGCCTAGAAGCTTTTGGAAACGTATGTCATGAATTTAGAAGCTTCAGATTGGCTAATGTAGATTAGCGTGTCTTTATTGGAAAATCCTAAAGAAATCAGCCAAGATCTTCAAAGAAGAAAAAATGGACTTCCAAAAGTCTGGTTTATCCTTGGGAGTAATTTCCAAAAGTTTGAAGGTACCAGGCACATCCGGACAAACACTTTTAAACTAAAATAAACACCACAGGAACACACAGCTATCGTTCAAGAAGTAGAAGTGTCCTGAATCTTAGAGATGAACTTATTTTGATGCAAAAGGTTCAAAAGCACCCGCGGACAGTCAAGGAACTGGGGAAGCTGTTGGAGGTAACGTGTACGAAAGTATCTACATCGACAGTGCTGTATTGTCATAACCTCAATAGGCCGAGGAGGAAGCCACTCCCCGAAAACCAGCATGAAAAAGAAAGACTAATGTTGCAGATGAGCACTGTGACAAAAACTGACAATTTATTCTGGTCAGATGAGACAAAAATATAACAGTTTGGCCATAATGATGCATTGGAGGCGGAAGGGTGAGGTGTGTAACCTAAAGAATGCCGTCCCAACCATAAAGCACGGGGGGGGGGGGGGGGGCTGCTGCATCATGTTGTTTGGGGTAGAGGTACTGGGGTAGAGGTACTAGAGTATTGTCGAGAAGGAAAGCTATGTGGGTATTTTGATAACTTAATCTTGAAGACGTCAGCAAGTAGGCTAAAGCTTGGACACAGATGGATCTTTCAGCGAAACGATACTCGTAAACATACCTCCAAAATGGATTATGGACAACAAAGTAAAAGTTTTGGAGTGGCCATCATAAAGGCCTATCGTTAATCTAGTAGAAAATGTGTTGGCTGAACTGAACAAGAGGGTACGTAATGCGAAATGTGTCGGGCTATCTCAAATATTGTCGGCCATTGTTGTGCGAATCTTGTTGAAGCGTTTCCAAGCGTTTGATACAAATTACACAATTTTAAAGGAGCAATACAGAGTTCTGTTCCAAAACTAACTACCTAAAAGGCATGCAAAAACCTTGCAAACACCACCAACAGCCCGGCTGACACTGATAGAAGCTTGCCAACACACTAACTGGTGTCTTTTGGCAGTAAAACTGCCAATGTCATGCTGTGAAAGCTTTTCTTCTATTTTTGCAGGGTGTTCCAGCCCGTTACACAGAACTACATAGGGCATACCTGGATGTCTAGTGTGAAAGACACAGGTGTTTATCTGTCCTTAACATGACCATATGCTATCAAAATTAATTTGAGGATGGTACCAAAATTAGTTGCCTATAAAACCACACCTCAAAAAGTAAGCATAGTGTTACTTTAAGGCAGTGTCACTAAATATAACCTAAGTATATGTAAACTTTTGACCCTCTGAGAATGTGATCAAATACAAACTGAAAGTAAATATCCTTCTATTATTCTGAAATCATCATCATCAAGACTAAGTAGTTGGGCTGATGGAACTCATAGAGGGAATAAACATTGAAGTGAAATGTTTGGAATTGTGAAAAACTGAGTTTAGATGTATTTAGCCGAGGTGTATGTAAACTTCTGGCCTCCACTGTATCAGAGGCCTCATTGATATAGCGGTGCCATCTTCTAGTTATTTACTGGTGTTGCCTGTTTATTATTCTCTCTTTCAATTGTATTATTGCGCATCATAGTTTTTTGTGGTTTTACTATATTTTGTTTAATATTGTTTATTTTTACCACCAGTGTTACTACCAGTGTTTGTAACTTTTGAATATACATGATTTAAACCTTGTAAGGATATGTTTTTACTTTGTAATTTAAAATCTGTGATGTTATATAATGGTGTGTAAGATAAATGAGATTGTACTTATTTTACTTTTGTTAATGTGGACACTGAAGTCTTTCTTGGAATAAAACCAATGGGCCTCATTCTCGACCTTTTTCTGTAATTCTTCAGAAATGTTTCTTACACGACTTCGCAAAAACAACGTAAGAGAAACGCTTCCGCTGCATTCCCGCACGCTTGAAAATGTGTTCATAAGCAGCCGAAGTCTTCTCAGCTGGGTTCCTTCCAATTAGCTTCTTAGATTGATGCGCGTTCTCGTGAAAGTGGATTTGCATACATACACGCCCTGCCAGCTCCTTATTAGGAGACGCAATTTTAGAAACGTGTGCTGTCGCAATCTCCCGAATCCACCTCGTAACAGGTGTTCATTAATAAGGTGGAGATATTGTATAACGTTGAACGTCCGAAGTCCGTAAAACACATTTAAGTAGTCACTTTTTTTTTTTAATCGAAAAATAGGCACCATAGGTGTGAAGACCGGTCCCAAGTACGAGTATAAATTGTAGTCCGTCCTGTAGTTCGAAATGGCCACCATAGGGGTGAAGACTGGCCACCAGTAGTAGTATAAATTGCAATAAATTCATTCCTCAGTCCTTAGATTGAGCTTAGTGTTTATTTATTTATTCACTTACATTTGAAGTGTTCATGTCATTCACAATCAGTCTCTTAGCAGACGCGGCCTTAGTCCAAAGTGACGTACAAGGGAGAGAACAGTCAAGCTACGAGCCATATAGACCTAGTGTAACAATAAACACTACCTCGTATAATTATGACTATACATGTGAAACGTAATTGTTAATGATAGAAATATTCTCGTATTTATTATTATCATAATTATTTTAATCCGAGGATCACCAACGGGTTCTCACAAATTCGCCCTGTAATACGGAGTTTTTTCAAATGTCATTCCTCAACGCGATTCCTCAAATAACCACAAGATGGCCCGTGGAATCCCATTTGAGAAGATTCCGGTAGAGTTACGACTGCTATTTCGAGTTCTGAAAGTTGTCTGAAGTTCAGAAGAAAGCACAGAAGAAAAAAATAACGAGAATGCAAATGTTTTCATAAATGTTTCCGAAGTGGAGTTCCTTCTGAAATCCTTCGGAAAGTCTTCCCAACTGCTGTCGAGAATGAGGCCCAATGTTATTCTCATTTGTGTAATTTTCATCACTGGGTCGCTGGTTGTTATACCTGGTATTGCTGTTATTGTTTGAAAACAGTGTAGGGTGGCTGTTACTACAGGCCAGCTGATTTTTAACCAAGTGAGTCAGGTATAAAGACTGGTTTAGTAAACATCAGTGACATAAAACAGATAAAGCAAATGTGAGTTGAAAAGATGTTAAACTGAGAACATTGGGCCTCATTCTCGACAGCAGTTGGGAAGACTTTCCGAAGGATTTCAGAAGGAACTCCACTTCGGAAACATTTATGAAAACATTTGCATTCTCGTTATTTTTTTCTTCTGTGCTTTCTTCTGAACTTCAGACAACTTTCAGAACTCGAAATAGCAGTCGTAACTCTACCGGAATCTTCTCAAATGGGATTCCACGGGCCATCTTGTGGTTATTTGAGGAATCGCGTTGAGGAATGACATTTGAAAAAACTCCGTATTACAGTAAAAGGGTTAACGGGCGAATTTGTGAGAACCCGTTGGTGATCATCGGATTAAAATAATTATGATAATAATAAATACGAGAATATTTCTATCATTAACAATTACGTTTCACATGTATAGTCATAATTATACGAGGTAGTGTTTATTGTTACACTAGGTCTATATGGCTCGTAGCTTGACTGTTCTCTCCCTTGTACGTCACTTTGGACAAAGGCCGCGTCTGCTAAGAGACTGATTGTGAATGACATGAACACTGCAAATGTAAGTGAATAAATAAACAAACACTAAGCTCAATCTAAGGACTGAGGAATGAATTTATTGCAATTTATACTACTACTGGTGGCCAGTCTTCACCCCTATGGTGGCCATTTTGAACTACAGGACGGACTACAATTTATACTTGTACTTGGGACCGGTCTTCACACCTATGGTGCCTATTTTTCGATTAAAAAAAAAAAGTGACTACTTAAATGTGTTTTATGGACTTCGGACGTTCAACGTTATACAATATCTCCACCTTATTAATGAACACCTGTTACGAGGTGGATTCGGGAGATTGCGACAGCACACGTTTCTAAAATTGCGTCTCCTAATAAGGAGCTGGCAGGGCGTGTATGTATGCAAATCCACTTTCACGAGAACGCGCATCAATCTAAGAAGCTAATCGGAAGGAACCCAGCTGAGAAGACTTCGGCTGCTTATGAACACATTTTCAAGCGTGCGGGAATGCAGCGGAAGCGTTTCTCTTACGTTGTTTTTGCGAAGTCGTGTAAGAAACATTTCTGAAGAATTACAGAAAAAGGTCGAGAATGAGGCCCATTGTCTGCTTCTCTCCCGTATGTGGCAATCACCAGTAGGCTCGAAGTAGCTGGAGATGAAACATCTATGAAATACATAGATTTAAATGTGTAGTGTTGTTCTCAATAGCGAGCGTTCCTCTTTTCTTTGAAGCGAGACTGAGGGACTGATTAAAACAAGCAAACCCCTTTTGCCCTGAAATAAACCTGACCCAAGAATATGGGTACAGAATCACAGTTAAAATGTGCAAACACACCAGTTGGAACCATCGTGGTCCACATCTAACACTACAGTGGGTATTCCGTTTTGTCTAAGGTGCTATGCACACGAAGTCTAGGGCCTCCGAATCGGATTTACTTTTCACACCAAACGAATCTTTTAATTTCGTAAATACGGAGGCTGGCAACGAGAGATTTGCGTAAACACGGAGGCAGCAGATTGCGGTGAACCGACTGTAGTACATACCTCACGCCTGTGGGTGGCGCTTTAGCGCTTTATTTACACAACTGAAAAAACGTGAAAAACCTAGAAGAAGAGACTCAAAAGCACAAGGTAAAGGAAGCAGCAAACGGATAAACAAATTACACAAGACATTCAAGCTCCAATTAACAACATTACATTATGATGGTTAATAAAATCAGTGGTCAGACTAAAGGATATGCGAAAATGAATTCTTTTTTCTATTGATAATAAAGAGTTTGGAACAGTAACATGACATGTCTGTCATCCCATTTCCCATGATGCACTGCTCCGAGCATTTTACATACATTTATGAATAAAAAAGCAAATTAAATCGCTGGCCAATTTATATTTGTGGTCATGAAAGTTATGTTACGTCTGAATAAGAAGAATTAGATCAAGATAGGGGGCTAATCAAAAATCAGAAGACTGGGTTAATGTTAGTGAATTCGAGGCCTACCATGAGTGAGATTTTGAGGGAGAACAAGTTATTTATATACTGGTTGGAGATGACGGAAAAGATCACATGGGGCAGTGACGTCATCAGGTTGCGTGAAACCGTGCAGACGAACACCAGCCCCCGTACCGATTCAAATCTACTCACTTTCTACCCCGGACTGCGATCGTTGCAGAAACAAGGTGCGGATAGAGAGTGTTCGTATGTATGATAGGGCTATCTGTATTAGCTATCCGTATCAGATTGACAAACTAGGCTCCATGTAAACGACCTCTAAGGTGACGTTTAATTAAAGGCTAAAAGCGGGAAATGAATCTTGTTCTAAGAGCATTATGAGCCCTACTATTTGGTGGTGTGGTTTGAACATGAGGAAAATGGGACGTCTGTAAAATAACAGCAATGACAAGTTTGGCCAGTTGCCAGCCGAGAGGCATTCCGCTTTATCTGAAATGATCTATTCAAGAGAAAATGTATCGTTCGGGTACGTTAGGCCGGCGCTCTAGAGATTTATAAATGCGTCTTCGCAGAGTTGGGGCGACCTTAAAGGCCACCGTACTGTTGATGACATCACTGTTTACAACAAGGCTTTCATTTTCTGTGTCGAGGTAATTCTTGGTGCAACAGCTAACTTGCTAGCTTCCCGTAATCTAAACAGAATGTGATGTATGCTGTTATGAGCGACAAATGAAATGACTCTACGAATTACATTCACTGTTTCCTTGATTTGATGTGGAAAATTAACCTTTAAGACATTAACCTCTAAGTTAAGGCGAGCTTGCCGGGTAACTGTAACGTAGCTAGAGGTTGGTTAGCTATCATAATATTAACCATGACCAATGAATAACATTATCTACCGTTAGCCCATTATCTAGGTAGATTGAGCTTTGCCGCTACACGTCCAATGTTTTTCTCTTGTTGTGAACTTATTTAACGTTAATTTTCTCTAGTGTGTGTATTGATGTGAGTACAGTGCTTAAGCGGTCAGTGAAACCTGTGCAGAGTGACTTAGGCCGTACAAATCATTTCTGAAGATTTGACGTTAGGTAAGGTTATGTGATGACGGGGTATTTAAAGAATGGACTGGTGTGACGAATCCTGTTTGTTTCCTTCTGGATATTAATACCGACGCATTCAGACTACATCTTCAGCGGAGTTACGGGTGAAATTAGTCACTCCGTGTAAAAGTTAAAGTGTTCTCTTGCACAGAAAGATAAAACATGTCGGAAGCGGTCATAATCACTTTTCAGACTCAGTTGTCCAATGTCTTGGAGACCATCCTTAAATCTGCTATGTACGAGATTACGAGGCTGGTTGAGGACAGCCTACTAGAGGAAGTGGCGCACGGAAAGCAAGAAGTGGAGGTGTTGCGGAGCAGACTACAGCTGTCAGAGCTCAAACTCAAGGAGAGAGAATGTGAAAAGAGCAGGAGAGGGAAATGTACAGACTGTGGAAGGAGCGTCATGCCTAATGATGAATCACAACATGGTGAGTTTTAGTAGTAGCCTAAAGCATTAGGTGTGTTTGAAAATGATTGTAGGAACGATGATCAATACCTAGTATTTAAGCATATTTGCCAAGAGTTGTATTTGCAGATATTGTATCATTCAACAGTGCATCTTGTTAGACTTGGAATTGTTTAACACAAACCTTTAAAAATCGCAAAATAATTGTTTCCGCTTATGTACAGTAATGATCAATGGGATTTTATAGAGTTTCCCAGCCTGCATTGTCTTCTGCATTTGACCAAACATCTTCATCAAAGGTGGAGAGGAAGGCCATGTTGTGAAGCAGGAGGATGGTCCACCTGGAAAATGGAGCAGCTGTGGAAGGGAAGCCTCAGAGGCAGGACAGGAAATCCTTTCATCTGGCTCTGACAGGGAATTCAAGGTGCATGTTGCTGCTAACATTTAGTTACTCATTTTTAACACACAAGTTTGTTGAGTTTTCATTTATATGATTTTTTAAAAATCTGTTCTAGGTCATAGAATTGGATGTTGTCCAACCTGCTGAACTTGTGAAGAAAGAAGTTTTTACAGATCCATCAAAGTCACAGGATACTGAGCCGCGCATAGTCCACAGCTTCTCAGGAGAGCAGCTAAAAGCTCAGAGGGAGAGTTCGGGTGTATTGAGTGACTGTCAGCTCTCTGAGCCAGTAACCAAGCAGCTAGATATGAAAAACCGTAGGACTGGACAAATGAATCGGGATGAAGGATCCTCCAGGAGTCACCCCATTAGAACACAAACTGGACCCGATTTCAAATCAGACCATACAAAACCTTCTTCTTCTCAGCACCAATCAACCAGCAGCCCACAGTCCTCCACAGATTCTCTCAATACAAGGCATCATACTGGGTCTTCAGACTCTGTATTGATAAAGCAGGAGGTAGTAGTTGTGTATCCACAATGGAGAGAGGAGGAGGACACACCCAGGGAGAATGTGGTGCTTAATCCTTCTAGAGTAAATAGGTCAAGGGTGGACATCTCACCACAGACCTCCCCAATCTGCCCCCAGGCGGAGGGGGTGATGACGATTCCTCAGCCTCAACCCATTGAACGCCATGAGCCAGTCAGAAAACCCAACCCAGCTCTAGTGCAGCCCATTGGTGTGGTGTCCTCAAACCTGGCCTCTGTGGACATGGACAGAAATGCACCTTTTTACAAGAGCTCTGCCACAAGGCCCACCCAGCTTCATCACCATCAGAGAGTTTACACTGGTGGAAGAAGGATTGGCGCCATGCACTTGGGCAGGGGTTACGCACAGATGGCGGGCATCAAAACACATTTAGGCCACCATGTTGCCAAAGCACCTCATAGCTGCAACCAGTGTGGGAAAGGCTTCTCTCACCTGAGCCACCTGAGAGCGCACCAGCAGACCCATACGGGCGAGAGACCCTTCTGCTGTGCTCTGTGTGGGAGGAGCTTCACCAAACTGAGCAACCTGAAGGCACACTGTCGGGTCCACACAGGGGAAAGGCCTTACATCTGCTCAGACTGTGGGAAACGCTTCACCCAGAAGTGCAATCTGAAGAGGCATCAGAGAATCCACACTGCTCATCTATGACACTTTGGGCTTTAGCAGAGGTGGAAAGTTAGACTCGGAAAGTAAATGTCATAAATTTCATATCTCCCATACGGGTCATTCCATGTGAGATCAACAGAGGCCTCCTGACTACAACTCAGCTACCGATTTCATATTTTGTGCATTTTTTTATTAAAACTGCTCTTTCCAGTGGTATGATTGTTTTGACTTTGGCATACATTGGGCAATATGGACTTTGAAATATAGTTGTGAAATTATAATACATTTAAATTACTTTCAGACATGCACATAGTTGCTAAGAAAGTACAATGACAAAATTTGAAAGATATAATGTGGGCCAGTGTGAAGAAATAAAAAGGCAAAAGTTGCTCCAAAGCAAGAAATATTTTTTGTATACAATTTTCAGCAAGCCATAACCTGGCCAATATGCAGCTGTGGACCAGCTTTTCTAGAGGTTAAATGTCAGTTATCGGGCAGTGTCAAAGATCAGCCATTCTGTTAAACAATCAAAATGCTAAGTTTAATAATGGATTAACACTCTATAACTTCAGTTTATTAATGGATTCACATGACAACGCAAACGTTTGCCGTTAATACACGCCGTCTGATAATTAACACTGTTACGGTGTAGAATAATCCCTGGAAATTTAATTGAATTGAATTTTTTTTTTTTTTTTTTTTTAAGCCTCCATATCTCAGAAACTAAAGATACCAAAAAGAAGCCAAAATTGTTGCACATTAGTTGTTGGGTATAATGACATTATTTACATAAAGTATGAAGCAAATCAGTTATGGTCAGTCTGGAATTTTTTTCTTAAAATCTGTTGATTTGACATGGAACTACCCCAAAACATTATTTACTACGATAGCAGGTTTCTCTCATTACCTCTACCTCTATGTCTTGGGGATGACACATGAAGAGTGTTGTTATGCACTTTTGTTTGTTGATTTTGATGTTAACTATTCAATCACTGTGGTAGTGGAAGATGGATGGATAGAGTGTTGAAGCAATAAATATTAATATTGATTTTTAAGCATTTATAGTGTATTTTATGTTTGTTTATGTTATGTTACATGAGCAGTATTTTCACATTGTATTTGTTTTTTCTCAATTGTTTTGTTACCCTTCCTGTAACGGTATTTACAATATAAAACTGCATATGCAGAGTGACACTACACTGCATTGTCCTTTCAGCATGGTTTAAATCAAGACAAAATGCATAGACAGATATTGGCAGTATGGCTGAATTTGTGTTCTGCATTCCTCAGTTATTGTGTTATGATTGTTTCCCCAGGGACAATTTTTTTTTTCATTAGCTATTAGTAGATGCAGAATTTTAAACAATCACATACTTTGCAGTAAGTTAGAGGCAGAATTGCTTGCAAGAGATTAGCAGCACTTTCAATTATATGCAACTCATTTAGAAACATCCATATTGTGGTCGCACAGCAAAGTACAGTACAGTAGATAGAAAACCCAGAAAAGCTATACTGTATTCGAAACAGTGAATCTCCCCTTGGTAACTGAAATCATTGGTTGTCCTGATAAACACATCACGAAAGGCACCATGTAAATGCAATGCAATGCAATACATGTACAAACAGAACAAACAAAGAACCATCACAATCCATTTTGATCAACAAGACTTCTGCACTTAACAGTTTAGCCAGTTGTAGACAGTACAAGTTAACATACTTTTTTGGACAATGTTATCATTCTCTGTCTGATGAAGCCGTAAAGGAAAATGTATGTAATAGATTTAATTCATTGAATCGTTTCCCCTGTTTTGTTACTTTTGAGAATGCTTGTTGTAAAAATGGTAGCTGGGAGTATTTTCAAACAGTAGTGACATTACTGTTGTAATGTCTTGTTCATTGACATTAAGGCTCTAGGTCGAAACAGTACCCAGTATTTAGCATCCCTTCTCTCGCACCAATAGAAAAGGACAATTTTCTCTTTTTGAAGACATACCTTAGCTTTCATTGTTGTCCCCACCACCATAACATGACTTAACTCTATTCATACCCCATTTGTGTAAAAGTAATGAGCTATTTTTTTTTTTATTTTAAACAAAATGATACATATTTGGATATCCCATGACAAAACAATGTGCACGATTTCTAATTAAATGTCCTGAAATTGTTTTATTTCTTGGACGTCGTGCTGAGTTGTTGTTGAAATGTTATATACGGCGAATGAGACCTGTGAGTATAAGTAATATCTAGCCTACTCTCTGGCCAAGCCTTCTGAACTATGGAGTTATTTTTGCGCAGTGGGCAACTTTAGACGCAGAAAAATAATATTTTGTAGAGTTCTCTCTCAAAATTTGCCCACAGCGCACTCAGGACTGAGCTACTAAAATAATGCCACATCCTGAACACCTCATGTGCGACACACGCCACCCAGTGGATGGAGCGCAATATACAATACCAGTCATCAATCCCTGCTTGTTTGAGTCACCCATACATATAGGTGGCAGTGAAGATACTTCTGTGTGTTTCTACCCATACCGAACCCATCGTCGGACTGCAAGGAAAACGGTCAAAATGATACTGAGCTAATTGCCGAAATATAAACAATTGACCACTACTGGTAAGTAGACTGCATTTCGGAAGTATAAATATGTCAAAGCGAATTGGGAAAATGTTTTAGGGACGATCAGCGATTAATATAACAACCTATACATGCAGACATTTTGTTTATCTTAGCCTGTGTACTTAGCTACGTCGAGAGGAAGAAGCATGTTGCCTTATGTTATTGAATCTGCATCTAATGTCGTGGTTAATATAGCACGAATAACCCACGAATTGCTACTTTCTTTGGACTGAAAATTAGGTGTTTATTTTATTTCACTGTAGGTTGATGCAAAAAGGCTACACACGTTCGCATCGAAGCGCCAACTCTGATTCTCTTTTAAAGATGTCAGAGGCCCTCATCCTCACCTTTCAGTCCCAGCTCTCCAGTCTGATGGAGACTGTCCTCAAATCAGCTATGTACGAGATCACTAGGCTGGTGGAAGGCAGCTTCTTAGAGGAAGTAGGCCGTGGCAAGCAGGAAGTCGACATGCTGCGGTTAAAACTACAGCTATCTGAGCTCAAATTAAGGGAAAAGGAGCGTGAAAACGTGAAAGGGATCAGGTGTGGAAACTGTGGAAGGGCTGGCGCCACCAGTGACGGAACCCACGATAAGCCACCGGCTGGTAAGTGCGTCTTTGACCTGGCTAACAGGTCTCTATTTCTGTATTGTTGCTAGTATTTTACTGAAATACAGACTGAACGTGTTCCCTTTGAACAAATACTTAATGGCCCAGGAAACACTAGTTCAATGCTAACTACTTATTTTAATTTTCTGTTTAGAGGCTGACACCCTTTGCTTGAGCCTGAGTGTCAGTGAGCAGCGCCAGTGTGGACAGATGCTTGAAGAGGAGGAGTGGATCTCCACAGAGACACATGATCACAAGCCTCACGTAACAACTGCCCATGTGAAGGATAGGGGGGACAGTCAAAGCATGAGTTTGGCATCTCAATCCTCAATACCAGACAAGCAGTGGACTTTGCAGAGCCCTATTTCAACTGGATCTGCCATAACCCAGGAGTATGACTCCCTCTCTGTTAACAAACACAAAAATAGAGACGCAGAGCCTGGTGGGGAACTTTCCTCTCACACAAGAGAGAGTGTTCAGGAGTCGCAGGCAGCACTGCCAAGCCTGCTTGCCACGTTAGCTCTACCAGGCAGCAGCCGCCACAGCAGCACCAGCAATGATTTCATTCCTACCTCGGCGTTCCCTGATCTGAAGTCAGAGAGTGAGGGAATCCCACCTGTTATCAAAGAGGAGGAAGAAGCCTTGCCTGTGTGGAACCCCAGTCGTGAGGATGCAGAGTTTTGTCAGGACATGGTCAATACATCTGAGACACACTCCAGAGGACCCTGGAATCGAGAAGAGATGCAGGTAGAGACCATTAACAATATCTCCCCTCTTGCCTCACAGGAGACAGACACATACGTTATGTCATATTCTGTTAAGCTGGACACATTGGCGTCACAAACCAGGCAGGTTCAGCCCCTGTTGTTAAGTCCAGCAATGGCAGATTTGACTGATAAGTCAGTTGGATCTGATTTACAAGTTCAGGGCATTGTTGGATACACCATGCCTAACGACAACTTGGTGTTGAGTGAAAACTCACCTGTGTCCCAACAACAGGGCTTCCATGAAGAGAAGGCCTTTAGGTGCTTTATATGCTCAAAGAGATTCTCGTCATATAAGTACCTCAAAGCACATCAGAAGCTCCACACAGACAAGCGCCACCCCTGCACCCAGTGCGGGAGAGGGTTTCAGCACCTGTGTCATCTGAAGGCCCACATGCTCACTCATACGGGAAAGAAGCCTCTTAATTGCCCCCACTGTGACAAAAGTTTTGTGTATAACTTTGAGCTCAAGATCCACCTTAGACAGCACTCAGGTGAGAAGCCCTACACCTGCTCACACTGTGGGAAAGGCTTTGCGCGGCTGAGCAACTTCAAGCAGCACCAGAACATCCATACGCGAGAAAAGGTGTACGGCTGTGTCTTCTGTGGCATGAGGTTCACGCGTTCCAGCAACCTAAGGGTTCACCTGCGGAGACACAGCGGTCCGAGCGACGCTTATCTGTGATGTGGCTGATCTGAAGGATCACCTCCTTAAGACCTGTTGAGGAGGCAGAGACTGTCAGACGTGAACACATAAAAACAAACAAAAAAAAATAACATTAACAAGGACGCTTTCAAGTTCCATTTGGTCAGGTTCCGGAATGGCATAATGGAACGTGGACAACTGCTTTTATATGCATGTGATGTAGATCAGTCATCGTGATGGTTAAATCCTCATCAAATATGATTTTAAAGAAACTGATACTTAAATGTCCTCAGAGAATTGTAATGATAAATTAAAAGTTATTTTTTTCGTGTGATAAGCACGTGTTAACATTTTGAAAGGATACTCTTACACAGATAGCCTAATTCTGAGGTTGATATTCATTAAACCAATTCAAAACTATGTCTCACCATTGTATTGGTATCAGTCTTCATGGTTAAAATAGTGTTGGAATTTTCTGGTTGTTTGAAATGACATTAAGGCAGGTTTTGTCACATGCATCAAGGGAATGACACAAGAGACCAGTATAGAGTAGGACCTTCTAATTAAGTGAATCTACACAAACCTTGCCTTAATAATAAGTTGTGTAAAATGTGTGGGTTTTTAACTGCTGTTGCAGAAAACATGCATTCCTCAGTTCAAGTTCAGATATGCTTCTCTTCAATGCTTTAGATTTGTCTATAGCACCATAAAATGATTTACCATAGTCACACTCTACTGCAAACATTGAGGGATTGTAAACAAGTATGCTCATGCACAGCCCCTCCTTAACATGTTCTGATGTCTCCCTCAGAGAACTAGGAAATCGATACAAGTTGCCACTTATCTCCCCAGTTTGGGACTTTTCAGTCCTTAATTAAATCTACTTGTCGTGTCATAGTGGGAGTTACCTGACCACCTCCATACCAACAGACTTTGACTGGGCTTTGTCGCATGATAATTCCTAAATTTCCCTCGGGATTAACAAAGTATCCATCTATCATCTATCTAATCAACCCAGGATAAAGTGCTGATAATACTGGTTAATTGTATGATCTATTTATTCTTTTTTTTACAGGTTATTCAAAATGTTACTAGATGGGCAAATGCTCAAGAGGCCAGAAGGAGGCCAAAAAACAGACAGAACACATTTAGTGTAAGTACCTTCCTTCATGTCTGACTCTATGTCCTAAATTGCACTTGTCATCTATGAATGATTTTAATTGAATTGAATTTAAATCTAATGGTTACCCTTTCTGACTGCAGACTGTAGCCCGGCAAGTTCTTATACAGTCCCAGGTTTGGCAGAAGGCCTGCTATAGCAGAAATATTGAATGGGGCCCTATAACTGCCAAGGTTTGTTGAAACACACAACATCCATTCATCACGATTACTTATGGGTCAAAGAAATTGGGCGGTTGTGGAACAGAGCAGAAAAAAAGTGTTGTATGATGTGCACACAGATCATATCAGCAATGCCACAGCTTTCTGGCAGGGAAATGGAGGTGATTGTGCGCTGCACTAAAATGCTCCATAACAGACGGGACTATCTAAGGAGAAGATCAAAGGTGCATTACTCCTATTATTGTCCTATGCAATAGTAGTAATAATAATAATGACTACTTATAAAACTAAAACAATTATGATGCTGACTACAGTCACTGCATATATCGATGCCTTTACTTATGAATATAACATTACTGCCTCAGTTGCATTTGAATTTACATGACCATCACCTTACAATGTATTACTTCCTTTTTTGCAGGATTTGACGATGGAAAGAAGTCAGTTATCAGCAAACAGTGGCTATGGTGCTAACGTATGCCAACATTTATTGTAAGAAAAGGACATTTTAGGTGTACTGGGAAATCAATTATTAAAAGTATATGTGGCCAAATAGTCTTGTAGAAGTCTGCAGGGAATAATAAGTACATTTATTTTAACTTCCACAATTAATATATGTCTATTGTTGGGCTCATTAATTAATAAATAAAACTAAGATGATGAAGTGTTAGTTTTTACTTTGGAACCTATTATATTTATAAACTTAAACCAACAGTTTACCCATAGAAATAGATCGAACAGTATGGTTTTACCAAAGACAAAAGGATGCGAAAGTGTAATGTATACATTCTACTTGTTTCCTGAAATCAGTGTTACAAGTGTTACCAATATAGTCTGGCTTAACCAGCTCATTATTCTCTTGCTAATTTTTGGTTGAGATTAAAGTGTGGAAAGGAGTAAGACAGTAGTTTACCCGGTCACTGTTTCGGGGTCCAATGAGATTGGGGTATGAGATGGATTTTGGCCTTGAGATCCAAAAGAGGTGTGGTGTTCTGAAACTCAGGTACAACCATGCAGGCACTCCATGGGTGGCCCACTTCAGTCGAAAAAAATAAATTATGAGATGCTCACCATGGAAGATTCTCAGAACTTGGATGATTTCACATAAAAGGACCCCAAGAGTGCCAAATTAGTCTGCAATGAAAACAATCTGTCTCCCAGAAGGAGACGGATGGGCTACTCGACTCAGGATCAAGCCACTGTCTCACTGACCTATACGGTAGGATGCAATACAGAGCACTCGGTGCAAGTAGGCTACATGTGTGGGGTCCAATTGAAAGAAATACCCTGGAAGGTGTGTGGATTCAATGGCAATTGTTGGGTGGTAACTTCATATCATACATTTAGAAACACGAGTAGAAGAGCTCAAACAAAACCTCTTAACCACCAACCACCGGGTGGCGCTCTAGTCTTGGCAACCGCCTATGTCGCCTTTTCATGGGTAACATGTGACGCTCCTGGTGACGCTACTGTGTTTAAGCGCCGCCATATTTGTGTACGACACCACCTATGCGTCGGTCACAACCCACTACTGCAGAACGTTCAAAATGCCCGCGATATGTTGTGCTGTTGGATGCGACAACAGTCGCCAAAGAAACCCAGATATACAATTTCATTCTATTCCCAAAGATTTAGATCGGCGGAATAAATGGTTGGCTGCAATTAGAAGAGACAACTGGCAGCCAACATCTAACTCCAGATTGTGCAGTCAACACTTTGTATTGGGTAAACTGGCACTAGCTACATATGCCCTCTAGCTAGTGCTATCTAGCTAATTATTTTTATACAGGAAAATTCTAACATTACAAAACACTGGTTAACTTTAGTTGCCATAGCTAACGTTAAAATTAAGCAGTTAGCAGAGACACCCAAACACATGATGAGCTTGTTATAACATTGTTATGCTAACATTAGCTAGTCGCTAATGTTATTCAGATTGTGTAGTAAACTAGCTAACGGAGCTGATTTTAGTCTCACATGACATCTACAACTAGTTATAAACCTACCTGTACTACAGTATGTGAATAGGAGAATGTATGAGAGAGAAAGATGAAAGGTAAATAACTTCCTTAGGTTGGTCAATTCCTTGATGGTATGTACACATTTATTATTCTACCATTCTTTCCTATCTGCTTAGGGAGAAGTGAGAACCCCAGGAGCCCTGACTATGTACCCAGCCTGTTTGCACACCTCTCAGCTGGCCAGCGGCAGAAAAACGCCTATGCCAACAGAAGGTTTGAGCATAATCAGCAGATGAAACGCAAACGGACTGAGACTTTGGCTCCTAGAAATGATTACGCCAACCATGCGACTGTGGCCGCTTCCAGCACCAGTTATGACGCTGAGCAAGATGACAACAGAAAAGTACGGGCAGAATGCACAAAAGAAGAGCACAATTACTCCCAAGCCATTCATAGCCCACGCATGGTGGGACCATGCTCCAATGCAGCCTGTCGAAAGGACAAAGCTGATGAGCTGTCTTTGAGCGAAGAGGCTTCCAAAGGAAATTATGACACGGTACAAGAACTCATAGGCCTTCCAAGCTATGCTAAAAATTAATGGTTGTCTTTACTTTCCTGTCAGGATTTCTGAAACCTAGTCCGAGACTGACTCCCTTTCATAGCTTTCTTTTACCCCTGATGAGAATGAGGCTAAAGCTACCTTCGGATTTTTTTTTTTTTGTCTATTTGTCTCAGATGTCTAAGACAAGTGTCGCCAGAATATTTAATAGTACATTAGTTATTATGTATGTTAGACTGTCACCACTTTTACTTTGGCGCTCAAAAGCATCATAGATATTATTATTAATATCTATGTCTATGGTCAAAAGAACAAATTCAGGCTATTCGGAAGTGACGTCTTTGGTATTCATTAACAGGAAGGACCGCCCCTGACACGACGGGCCGGGTTCGGTAAACATTTTAGAAATTATACTCGGGCTTGGGTCGGGCTCCGTCACATCAGGGTGAACATTCCACATTTAAAATATCTTGATAAGTAGGGAAGTTAACGTATCTGCAGAATGATGCAGAAGTACGTTTTTGAAGAAGTTAAAAAGAAACTGTCATCTGGAGAGTTTAAAACGATACAAAACGAAGGAAAATCTATTGTATGGAGATCTTTCTGCGTAGTGGTCAATGCGAAATTGAATGTGGCTGTTGGATATGTGCAATGTAGGAAGTGTAAAGTTGTAATGAAATATGATAGTAAGCGGACAGGGAATTCTGCCATGCAGCGCCATATGGCTAGAGTCTGCAAGCCGAGTGATGATGCTGTCGGCCAAGGATCCGTATTTCCCCTGGGATCGGTATTAAAACTGGAAGTGAGTACTTAATTTTGTTTAATGTATGCATTTGTAACTTGCTGCGGTATGTGGTGTACTGAATAGCACTGATAAGTAGTGTTTATAATTATTTACATGTGTAAAAATTAATGTAATAGTCTGCATCTTGTTTTTGCAGTCAGAGCACATCACCCCTAAACTCTAGGTCTAGCTAGCTTGTTACCTTTCCAGTTGCTCGCCAACTGACTAGTTCGTTACTTGCTGTTACCGCAGGCTTTTTTATCTAGAGCTGACATTTGCATATTTTACACAACGGGTGTGATCACTTGTCGGGATAAGTTTTAAGCAACCAGACACTGGAATTACATACTCACTTCCGGTTGTAATATCGATCCCAGCGGGAAAAACGTATCCTTGACCGACAGTGTGATTGGTTTGTTGACCTGTCAATCTCACTATAAGGTCAACACAACCCCAGGCGCCAGACTCCTCCCCCGTCCTCCGTTGACCAACGCTTTCCAACCTAGTGTGCCGTGAGTGGAAAGATGCGTCGTTTGTGTTCGAACACCGATCCGGGTTACTTTGAATCTGTGGATATTGGGTTTCGAGGCTGTGGACTGTGGATGTCCTGTTACTAGAAGTGTATAGCGTTGCAATAGCAGCAATGGAGGAAAATGGGGTTGAACAGGAGATTTTTCGTCCGTGTAAGAAGAAGTCTGAAGTCTGGGCTTTTTTTGGTTTTATGAAAGATGCTAACGGACAACTGATTGAGAATCACTTGCCTGTTTGCAAAACGTGTAGAAGGAAAGTTACGGCGAAAGGAGGTAACACATCGAATTTAATGGTCCATCTTCGTGACAAACATGCACAGCTTTATAGACAGTTGAAGGTGAGCCGAAATACCACGGTCATTTGAAATCAGTCATCTCCTCGTAACAGTGTTATAGTAGGCCTACCAAACATTTCCCCATGGATAGAGGTGTGCCATAGAAGATGTTCCCGAGTGCTATGGAGGCTGGAATAGGTTGAATCTATTTTCCATTCTAGTTGAATGTTTGGAAAGTTTTCATTCTGGAAAAAAGTAGAATTCATATTTAGAATTATTAAATCAATGTCTGGAAATTTTGAAATTACTGCCATGATCAAGGTTTTAAGATCTAATGAAGGTGTTTATTGTGTGTTGTGTTAGTCCAAGCAGGACAAATCAGCAACATACCAAGACTATGAAGACCCCATCCAGCCAGAGCTTGTGTCTGGGACCACCATATTCCGGACAAAGATTCTGTCTCTCATGGAGACTTTTATGATGAGGACGACATCAGAAATAGTCTTCCTATTTGACGAAATTTATATGGGAGCAGAAACTAAGTTAATGCAGAAGAGAAAGGAAGTGGAAGCCCTCACAGAGAGATTGAAGGAGAGCGAGCGATTGTGTGCTCAGAATATGAGTCACAACCTGCCAGACTCCAAAGTGAATAGAGGACAGGAGCTTTTGGAAAGTGTCTTGTCCTATGAACAATCCGTCCCAGAAAAGACAGAGGTAAGGATATAAGACCGTATACCGGTAGTCATCTGGCTTAAGTGCCATCATTAGGTCTGCATTTGAATAGAACTTTGATTTGTTGAATTAAACATCTTAGACTGTGGAGGTTTCCCTGGAGTGTGTGGTGCTGAAGGTAGAGGAACCAATGAGCCCAGAACCAGTGGTGCTGCCATGTGGTAAGGACTGTTTCTACACTACACATGTTACCATACTTGATTAATTGGCATTTGTGAGGGTCAGTTCAGTGAAACATTACACCTTTGCTTGTCTATGTTGTGTGTGAGGCTTTGTCATGAAAGATATTTTGATATCCAGCATGTTTCTAACCCTACTCCAAGGGGGATGAATTCATTTTTTTTGTGACCTTTTGTGAATTACCCTAATTTCAACTGTCACTTTTCAGTCAAAATTGGAGCCAGATTCAACTGTCTTATCTCCAGCCTAGAAACTGTAAGACTGTATTTGTGCACACATTTCAGAGTTGAGACGTAGGCTAGTCGCCTTTCCATTTACTGAAGTTTCTTTCATCTTTCCTGTACTCTCTTCCTTTTAAATGCTTTTGGTGTGGATCATCAGAGTACCATCTGGAGTCAAGCAGTGCGACTGACCATCAGCAGGAGCCCCAGAGCAGAGCTGATGAGGAGCTGTTGGGTGCTCCAGTGGAGGAAGAACAGGGAGCTGAGAGCGCGGCCCCTCCTGTGAGGCAGCTTCGCCAAATGGAGCAGGAAACCACACACTCTGCTGCCACAGCAGGACACGGATCCAGCGTGGCTGCACAGGACTCTGCCAGTGTGAGGCAGAATCTGGTACTCAATGGTGCTCCAGAGTCAGACCCTCCTGCTGCTCGACGCCGTGGTCGGCCTCCTGGTAGGAAGAACTTCATCTCCTCTTCATCACAACTCACAAGTTCTTCTCAGGCCCTGCAAACTAAAGAAGATGTAAATGCAAAGGGGCTCACTAAAAAACATAAAAAAAGATTGCGGCTTAGAGACTTTCCATCTTGGCAGGAGTTCAAAAAGCGTAAGTACCTCATTGGTAACACATGTTCTATGGAGATCTTCTAAGAAGAAGTAGAATGTTTTGAAATTAGTTCTGTGAGTTTGTCTCTGTAAAAGTAGGTGCCCTATTTTAGGAAGTGAAAAAATGTATGTACATCATCAAATTGATCCGTTCGTTTTCCTAGTAAATGGAATTTGAGTGATAAGAATGCCACATTTGAAGGTCCTTAGGTGTTGAATGAAGAAAATATGTGTAACATCAGGGGAAGGAGATTATTTAAATAAATCAGTTCTGTGAATTTCAGACACATAGCTCCGCACCAATCCTGGAACCACTGGCTTCAAGTTAAGGTGGCAGTGGATGTTTAGTCATGCTGCCTCTGTGTTTTTAACACTCTCTCTCTCTATCTTGTTTCTCTCTCTCACCATGAAAACCATCAGAGTGCTTGGTGTCAAGCTCTTCAAATATTTCCCCAGATGACCACTCCTCCGTTGAGCACGAGCCCCTGAGCAGAGCTGATGAGGAGCTGTTGGGTGCTCCAGTGGAGGAAGAAGAGGGAGCTGAGAGCGCGGCCCCTCCTGTGAGGCAGCTTCGCCAAATGGAGCAGGAAACCACACACTCTGCTGCCACAGCAGGACACGGATCCAGCGTGGCTGCACAGGACTCTGCCAGTGTGAGGCAGAATCTGGTACTCAATGGTGCTCCAGAGTCAGACCCTCCTGCTGCTCGACGCCGTGGTCGGTCTGTGGGTTGGAGCTCAGTTTCCTACTCAGCACCAGGGACAACATTTCACCTCAAAAGCCGCTCGGCCGCATTGAGCACCAAAGGCAGACCTCACGAGAATTTAGAGGGGCTGGATAGCTCTCTACGTGTGGATGCATCTACAGAGGAGGCTACAGATGATTGTTTGACTTCTGAACCCGAGACTGAACATTTCCCTGATATGGATGTGAAATCCACTGCTGTCATGATAAAGACTGAGGACTGTAATGCCATTGAGAATTCAGCAGATGGGTATCAACAGAGTATAGAAGATATGTCATTAAAAAGAAGGTCAGCAGTGAAGAGTGAGAAGATTCCAAGAAAAAAACGAAGAATGATGGATCAAGGTGAATTTTGAAATGAAGGCTTTTGCCAGCAGCATATTAGTTTCTGTATAGTTGAAAATGTGGTTGTTGGTTCCCTCATTTGTACAAAAGGATTAGATGATTTGGATATGTACCTGGGTCCTGCGTTTGGCATTTCTGTGGAATTAGTCATTTTCTTTTACTTGAAGGGCAGAATTTCATACAACTTCCCTGTTTCAGAGTGCAAACATGATGTGAATGGTGCTTTGTATCCCTTTGAAAAGATTCTCCAGAAAAGAACAGCAGCTGATGTAAGTCAAAAAGAAAGATTAATACAGCTCATTTATATGTTGTACCAACATACAGTATTTTTTACTTTAAATGTGTCAATGGACCACATCACATTTTCATTTTTTTTTTTATTTCTTCAGGGTCAAGAGGAGGTGAGAGTGAAATGGTGGCCTTGTTCTTCGTGGTAAGTGCAGTTTTGCATGTGCTGGACCATGCAATAATGTCAATATTATCAAAGGGTTGGTTACTGTGTCTATAATGCTGGGGACAATAGTCGTTTTAACAATGCATTTGGATGCGAAAGTGAAAAACTCTGCATTGAGGCAGAAAAAGAAAATAATATATTTTTTTAAACAACGTAATTAAATAATATTGTAGCATCTTGCCATTAAATAATATTGTAGCATCTAGCCAGGAAGAATTCTCAGCGAGTTAGAGATCTCAGTTTTATAGCTGTTCCTGTGCCCAATACACCACACGCCCCCAGGAGTATGCTGCTTTATTAACAACCTGTATAGGGAAGAGAAAAGGACATCATTTACTAATTTTACTAATCATGATAATGGTCACAGATACATTAAACTTACACAAGGGATTAACACAGGCATTAAATGGTACAACACGCAAAGGAAACTAATACGCTAATCAACAAAAAACAACACAACACCCAATGCATGCTGGGAGGCTGTTTTTATATTAACTAGTTTTACAGGACAGTTATTCACTAAACTGAATTATCCTGCAGGCCTTATTTGTTTTAATGTGAAAACTATTTCATTTTGATAAAAGTTGTATTTACAATGCAATAGGCTACAAAATATTTAGGTAATCTACTGGGTAGAGTTCAAATCCAAGTGCTTGTATTTATTAATAAAAAAGACAAGATGCATTGAGAACTGTCTTATAATCAAATCGTTACCTTTGAATCAAATCATGAGGCCAGTGAAAATTCACCTCTAGAGCCCCTAACACATAGTAAAATGACATCTCATAGATCAGGGGTATCCAATTAAAATTCTAAGGGGTCCAGTTTCAAAAAAAATCCTCAAGAGGTCTATCACACATTTCTTATGACCGTTGATTTCACTGATATAGAACTGCATGTGTTTTATGCACCAACAGTCAAGGTGTGCATTATGATTTAGGGGCATATTAAGCCAATATAAGTACTTTAGGCGCTAGTAGTATCAGTGTCTGTTTGGTCAACAACTGACTGTCAGATCAAATGAAGGTCTACATTTCAATAATATTTCAACAGTGTTTATTGTGTTTTTCCATATTAACATTAAACATAGTGTCCAGCATATTCCCTAGCAAAGTTTCAGCTACAGCACTCATGCACTCGTTTGCTCGTTGTTGGGCAGTGAATTAATAAGTCAGGATGATGGTAGATAGGGCATACTGGGCTTTAAGATCATGTATTTTCTGTGCTCGCAGTTCGGATTTTTATCAAATTCTTTGTGCTTTATATCGTAGTGGCGTTTCACGTTGCTGCTTTTGACGAGTGCCACCGTCTCAGAGCATATCAGGCACACAGGCTTACAGCTGCGCACAGGCAGAATGAACATGTACACGTTTGTCCACTCCTCTTTGTAAGCCTGGTTCTCGCTGTCTACCTTTCTCTTCTTAAAGCATTAGTAGAATGAAAACCGCACTCTCAAGCTTTTCTCTTTTAACAATAAGACCAGTTTATTTTAGTACAGACGCGTTTCGGCCTTACGCCATCGTCAGTGTGTAGTGTGGACAACAGAATGGTTGCTTTTTATCAGCATAGGTCAAGGGTTACAAGTGACACATGAGACACATGACAACAACAGGTGACATCTCCAGGTGACCTGCACATACGGATACACAGATTCAAAGCATGTTCGCACACGTAATAAACGGGAAACACATATTCAACACATATTAAACAGTAGCCAAACTTAGCAGCCTGAATCAAATAAAGCACACATACTAATAATGATAGAAATAATAATAATAATAATGCAGTCAAGCAGGCTCAACGAGAATCCCCAAAAAAGATTTGGGCGGTAATGCAACCGCAGCCACTCTCTTATAGCATCGGGATGCATCAATACGCATTATGCTCCACCCTACCCCTACAACCCAGTGAGTATGTACACATATTTTTACAAAGAGGGATCATAAAAAGCAGCTCAAAACTAGCTCTTCATTCAGACCACCGGGTTTACAGTTTGAAGCGTGAATATCCAGTACGCCTCCCGCTGAAGGAGATAGCGCTCTCTGTCACCACCCCGTTTGAGAGTCTTCACTGCCTCTATGCCTTAAAATTTTTAGGTGCAGACATCGTGCCCAGATTCATTAAAATGTCTTGCGACAGGTGACTTAACGGCATGATTGCGTATGTTACTTTTGTGTTCAATTATTCTTACTCTTAATTCTCTTTTTGTTTTTCCTACATAACAAAATCCGCATGGGCATTTCAATAAGTATACGACAAAGGTCGTGCGGCAAGTGATTCTCCCCCTCACGGGGAAAGACTTGCCAGTGCGCGGGTGTAGAAAGGAATTACCCTTGATCATCGCATTACAATTAACGCAACCCCTACAGGGGAAATTACCAGGATCAAGGTTTGTAAGCCAATTGGTTGGCGGAGAATACGAGTCTTCTCTCACCAGGGTGTCTTTTATATGCAAAAAGTGGAGGATTTTTAAATGATTGGCCGATCTGTGAGTCGCTACAAAGAATACGCCAATGTTTTTTTACTATGGACTTGACCTCGGACGACAGTGGTGAAAAAGTCGTAGACAAGACAATTCTGTTTTCTGAGGTGGTTCTTCTTAAAGCATGCCATCTTTCTCTTCAACCGCGAACTGCAATGAATCTTGCTTTGCTTTCCCTTTCAACTCACACGCACTCTTTTCTTCAGTCAATTTGTCTGCAGGTCGTGCGTGCACCAGTCCCACAGCTCGCAGCGAGCCCGTGCTGCGTAGAGTAGGCTATCATCTGATTGGCTAATGGCATTATAAAGTTTAAACAAAAAAACATAGCCTACCATAAAGTTATGGTTGATTTAATGTTTTTAACAGGCTCATAAAAGTAACCCAAACATCAGTTGTTAAAACCGCTTGGTCCAAATTATATATATAAAAAAATATTACTATAGTTTTTAGTTTTTTTTGCAATTGTGTCTCGGTCCGGAGACGACGTCCGCCTATTGCGACCCCCGTCATAGACTATAAACAAAAAGTTTGAACCTTGTGCAGTGGATTAGCCTGGATACCAGCCCAAACCCCACCCACAACATTTTTGTTCTGGGAGATTTGGTCTGGCTTTGAGCTAGTTGGGAGACAATATCAGTTTTCAGCAAAACGATCTGACCAATGAAATTGTCAGAGCGGACTTTATACGATGATAGACAGATGATCAACCAACGCTTGAGTTGAATTAACCGGTAGATTTGAAATAGTACAAAGATGGCGGCGTCTCGGCCTGTGAGTGGGAAATATTTTATGTGAATTAAGCTATCTACACGACTTTTTAAATGTCTACATTGACTCGGTTAGTTGTGTATGTGCAACACGAATGTTGCAGAGTATTGTTTGTCTTAACTAAAGCTCTGTAGACCATTATTGTAAGGTTATTGCTAAAGCCAAAAATCCATTGAAACACATAGTAGCTAGGTAGCCTCATTGCTAGTATAACGGGAGCAAGCATATCTCACAGATATTGACGGCGCATTCATTTTGAAAGAGGAACAGAGAAACGCGATAAAAAGATGTTTTTGCCGTCCTTCCTATCCTACGGGATCAGGTAAAAGTTGAATGTATCAGATGGTCATACTACGTTGCTCTAATTGGTTCTAGGTATCCAATTCAGCGAAGAGGCATTTTCTTTCCTGGTTCGTTGAAACACGCCCCGTAATCACAGCCCAATGGGTCAGGATCAGACTAATATTCTGACTAGAATTATGAGTATGACATCGTCAGGCTAGCATTGGATGCTACCCTCACATAAATATCAGAGATTGTATGAAGAGGCATTATAACTAAAGAGGTTGATCAAAGTAATATGGCCTAGAAAATGTACAGTGTAATGTGTAATTTTGAGATGAATGATGTGACTCTTGCTTTTCAGTGGTGCAAAATGGAGCAACTCCTGGGGGCCAGCCTAGAGGAGGAGGAGGAGGCCATGTTGCTGATCTTATGTAACTTCTTACGTTCTAGTCATTTGATTCAAATCATTGGCTAAGAGGTATTCTAAAAGTACTGAGATCATCAGGTAGATTTGGAAACTGGCACATTTGAATGCTTTTGTGTCTCTGCTTTTGAAGAGAACATAAAAAGAACCAAAGCGCATCAGGTACACTATAGATACATGTGTAGAATAGCTGGACTCCTTCAATTTGATAATCATCCCTTGCAACACTTTTTGCAGATTTTAGACTTAGCTTTTCTATTTTCCACCGTTGACCACCTCTTGAGATTACCAGACAACTTGAAAGTATGTGCAAATGCCAGGCATCGATCCTTGTACATTTAATTGGTTTGGGATGTTGATGGATACTCTTTTTCACTCCCATTTAATTCCAAAGGTTTTTGTGATAAGTGGTGGCTATTATCATCTTTCAGCCGAGTTCTGAATTTGCAACAAGACTATAGTTTGCCATCATGTTCATATAAAATCAATAAAACCTTATTTTGTATCATACTGCTACAGACCTCTTCATCATGTATTATTATTCCTCTTGATATGTTATAGCGGTTGTACAAGGTATGAAATTAAACCCACAAGTTTAATAGAAGTTTGAGAAGTCAGACAACTATGTAGAGTTACTTGTGCATATCTTCCTCACACAATGATATGCCATGTAAAAGAGCACTGGTTCATTCATTAATGCATGTATGAAGTTAAATGCCAGTGGGTCAGTTTGTGTTTTCAGCATCTTAGGGTGGCATCACCCAGGTAGAATAGCTACCAGTCACTGACAACCCAGCGCTCAGGTGAGCGGTGGAATTAATAATAATAATAATAATAATAAACTTTATTACAGGCTCAAGGCCCACATGGAAGATGCACAATACATATAATCAATACATTAAAAATAAATATACATACATACAATCATAAATACATGTAAATATACAAGGAAAGAAGGGCTAGGCACTTATGCCAGTGTTCCCAGATCTTAGATGTGTACTTGACAGAGCTCCGGCCAGGGTCTGTCATCAGATCAATTATAACATTTGAAGAGCGGTCCAGCCGACACATAAACTTAAAAGTAAGGTTCCTCAGCAAGGCCATGAAGGTGGTTAGACCCATATTACAGAACAGCTGACTGGCTCTAGTACTCCTGGGTTTCTTCAGGCATATCCAATTTACGCAAGCTCTCCTTGTAATTCACCCAGAGTGGAGCTGTATAGAGAGGGGTGCAGTAGGCTCTAAACAAATTAATTTTTACATCATATGTAAAGTGGTGGAATTTTCTAACCAACATGTTAGCTTGGACATAGAGCAATCTCCTCTGTCTAAACATGTCAGCATCATCCTCCAACGTGTCTGTGATAATGTGCCCTAAGTATTTGGTACTATTGGACACCCCCCTTAGTTTTACAGACCATTACCACACTCTTCTTGGCATTATATATATATATATATATATATATATATATATATATATATATATATATATATATATACAGCCGCGGAAAAAATTAAGAGACCACTTCAAAATTATCAGTTTCTCTGGTTTTACTATTTATTGGTATGTGTTAAAGTAAAATGTACATTTTAGTTTTATTCTATAACCTACTGGCAACATTCCTACCAAATTTCAAATAAAAATATTGTCATTTAGATCATTTATTTGCAGAAAAATGACAATTGGTCAAAATAGCAAAATTGATGCAGTGTCTTCAGATCTCGAATAATGCAAAGAAAACAAGCTCATATTCATTTTTAAACTACACAATACTAATGCTTACACTTAGGAAGAGTTCAGAAATCAATATTTGGTGGAATAACCTTGATTTAAAATCACAACTTTCATGTGTCTTGGCATGCTCTCCACCAGTCTTTCACATTGCCGTTGGGTGACTTTATGCTACTCCTGGCGCAAGAATTCAAGCAGCTCGGCTTCTTTTCATGGCTTGTGACCATCCATCTTCCTCTTGATCACATTTCAGAGTTTTTTTTATGGGATTCAGGTCTCGAAATTGGGCTGGCCATGACAGGGTCCTGATCTGGTGATACTCCATCCACACCTTTACTGGCCTGGCTGTGTGGCATGGAGCATTGCCCTGCTGGAAAAAACACTTCTCAGAGTTGGGGAACATTGCCAGAGCAAAAGGAAGCAAGTTTTTCTTCCGGGACAACGTTGTACTTTGCCTGGCTGAGGTTTGTAAAAGACCATAAGGATTGAAAAAGCGGACTGGAGGTTCTTCTAAGTTCGTTTTCTCTGATGAGTCCGATTTCACAGTAGGTGCAAGACTCTCTGGCTTGTAGGCCTCTCCAGGTCTCCGTCTAACCATCAGACGACCATGTGTTGGGCAAAGCTGAAAATTGGACTCATCAGAGAAGACGAACTAGAAGACCCTCCAGTCCGCTTTTTTCAATCCTTATGGTCTTTTACAAACCTCAGCCAGGCAAAGTACAACGTTGTCCCGGAAGAAAAACTTGCTTCCTTTAGCTCTGACAATGTTCCCCAACTCTGAGAAATGTTTTTTCCAGCAGGGCAATGCTCCATGCCACACAGCCAGGCCAGTAAAGGTGTGGATGGAGTACCACCAGATCAGGACCCTGTCATGGCCAGCCCAATTTCGAGACCTGAATCCCATCAAAAACCTCTGAAATGTGATCAAGAGGAAGATGGATGGTCACAAGCCATGAAAAGAAGCCGAGCTGCTTGAATTCTTGCGCCAGGAGTAGCATAAAGTCACCCAACGGCAATGTGAAAGACTGGTGAAGAGCATGCCAAGACACATGAAAGTTGTGATTTTAAATCAAGGTTTTTCCACCAAATATTGATTTCTGAACTCTTCCTAAGTGTAAGCATTAGTATTGTGTAGTTTAAAAATGAATATGAGCTTGTTTTCTTTGCATTATTCGAGATCTGAAGACACTGCATCTTTTTTGCTATTTTGACCAATTGTCATTTTTCTGCAAATAAATGATCTAAATGACAATATTTTTATTTGAAATTTGGTAGGAATGTTGCCAGTAGGTTATAGAATAAAACAAAAATGTACATTTTACTTTAACACATACCAATAAATAGTAAAACCAGAGAAACTGATCATTTTGAAGTGGTCTCTTAATTTTTTCCGCGGCTGTATATACAGGCGGGAAAATAAGTATTTGAACCCCTGGCGATTTCACAAGTTTGGCCACTTGAAAAGAAATGTGTGATCTATAATTGTAATGGTAGGTGTATATTAACAGTGAGAAACAGAATATCAACAAAAAAATCCAGAAAAATGCATTTTATAACATTTATGACTTTGATTTGATTATGATCATGACTATGATTTGATGCAAAAAATAAGTATTTGAACCCCTAGCAAAACTGACTGACAAAAATGACTTTGTACTTGGTGGAATAACCCTTGTAGGCAAGCACAGACGTCAGACGTTTCTTGTAGTTGGTCACCAGGTTTACACACATCTCAGGAGGGATTTTGGTCCACTCCTCTTTGCAGATCCTCTCCAAATCTTTAAGGTTGCGTTTTCAATGGGAGGGAATGAGGTTCAAGCCCAATATTCCACGTAACATGGCCCCATCCATAGTCCCCTTGATCCGGTGGAGTCATCCTGTACCCTTGGCAGAGAAACAGCCCCAAAGCATAATGTTTCCACCTCAATGCTTGATGGTGGGTATGATGTACTCTTGGGGTATTCAGCATTCCCCCCCCCCCCCCAGTCAAACACGGCAAGTCGAGTTGATGCCAAAGAGCTTGATTTTGGTATCATCTGACCACATTCTGTCTCCCAATCCTCTGGCCCTGTACATGCGCTTCCTTGAGCAGGGGGACCTTGCGAGTGCTGCAGTACTTCAAAAAATTACGGCGTGGTGTGTTGTTAATGGTTTTCTTGGTGACTGTGGTCCCAGCTGCCTTGAGATCATTCACAAGCTCCCCCTGTGTAGTTCTGGGGTTATTCTGCACCTTTCGAATGATCACTGATACCGGACGAGGGGATATCTTGCATGGAGCCCCAGACCTAGAGCGATTAACATTTGTTTGGTGTTGCTTCCATTTATGAATAATCACACCAATAGTTGTCTGCTTCTCACCAAGCTGCTTGCCAATGGTTTTGTAGCCCATTCCAGCCTTGTGCAGGTCTACAATCTTATCTCTGACGTCCTTGGACAACTCTTTGGTCTTGCCCATGGTGGTGAGGTTAAAGGTGTGAAGTATGATTCTTTGGACAGGTTTCTTTTACAAACGTCCCCAGTTGAGATCAGGTGTACCTTGTTAGACCTAATGAGGACTAATCTGTGTGCTTCTTGGGCACATAACTGGTCATTGTGAGCCAGCATTCTTGCTGTTTGCTTGGGGGTTCAAATACTTATTTTTTGCATTAAATGCAAATAAAGTCATAAATGTTATAAAATGCAGTTTTCAGATTTTTTTTGTTGATATTCTGTTTCTCACTGTTAAAATACACCTACCAATACAATTCTAGATCACACATTTCTTTGCAAGTGGCCAAACGTGCGAAATCGGTAGGGGTTCAAATACTTATTTTCCCCACTGTATATAGACCGATTGCACTTACACCTGTAATAATGAAGTGCTTTGAGAAACTGGTTTCTCGCCACATCAAATTAACCCTTCCCCTCACATTCGACCCGCATCAGTTTGCTTACAGAGCAAACAGGTCCACGGAAGATGCCATAGATGTAGCCCTCCACTCCGCACTGAGCCACCTGGAACTCCGTGGAACCTATACAAGAATGCTCTTCATTGACAGCATACAGCTCAGCTTTTAATACCATCATCCCTGACATACTAGTAAGCAAATTAACTGCACTAGGCCTCTCCCCCTCCATCTGCACCTAAATAAGGGACTTCCTCACAAACCCCCCACAAACTGTAAAACTCGGCCCCCACCTCTCCTCCACCATCACGCTTAGCACTGGCTCTCCACAAGGCTGTGTACTGAGCCCACTACTGTACTCCTTGTACACTCATGAGTCATGACTGTACTCCAACCCATCCCACCAACACCATCATTAAATTTGCTGATGACACCACCGTGATCGGGCTCATAACAGAAGACGACGAATCAGCATACAGAGATGAGGTACAGAAACTGACAGTGTGGTGCTCAGACAACAAGCTTTCACTGAACACCACAAAAACGAAATAACTAATTCTGGACTACAGAAGGCAAAGTGCAGATCCGGCCCCACTCTACATCAACGGGGACTGTGGAGAAGGTCCACTCCTTCAAGTTCTTAGGAGCCCTCCTGACAGATGACCTCTCATGGTCTGCCAACACCTAAGTGACAGTCAAAAAAGCACAGCAGCGACTACACTTCCTGAGAGTACTCAGGAAAAACAACCTGGAGTGTAAACTGATGGTGGCCTTTTACCGCACCACCATCGAAAGTGTACTGACTTACTGCATCTCGGCGTGGTACTCTGGTTTCTCTGCAGCTGACAAAAGAGCCCTCCAAAGGGTCATCAACACAGCACAAAAGATCACTGGCTGCTCCCTGCCCTCCCTGGAATCCATTGCCCGCTCCCGCTACCTTAGCAGGGCCAATAACATCTTAAAAGACTCCTCTCACCCAGGCCACCACCTGTTTCCTCTCCTACCCTCAGGCAGGCGGTACAAATCCTTTAGAGCAAGGACCACACGTCTTAGGAACAGTTTTTTCCCTTCGGCCATCAGAACACTAAATACAGTCATGCACTAAACTTTCACTTTATTGACTGCAAGTCACACATACCATCTCTGTATTCCTGTATTTCTTATTCTGTGTACTGTTGTTGTATATATTGTATATAAGTATATACAGCCGCGGAAAAAATTAAGAGACCACTTCAAAATTATCAGTTTCTCTGGTTTTACTATTTATTGGTATGTGTTAAAGTAAAATGTACATTTTAGTTTTATTCTATAACCTACTGGCAACATTCCTACCAAATTTCAAAAAAAAATATTGTCATTTAGATCAGTGGTTCTCAACCTTTTTTCAGTGATGTACCCCCTGTGAAATATTTTTTCAGCCAAGTACCCCCTAACCAGCGCAAAGCATTTTTGATTGAAAAGAATATGTAATTCACAGCGCTTATTAAACTGTCAACACTGAATATTGAACATGGAACATTGTTGCATTGAACTGAATGCGTTTGCAATTACATTTTAGTAAGAACCTTGTGCTTGTGCTTCACTGAAAATCTTTGTCAGTCTTGGTGGCAGGAAGGCAACTGCTGGAATCAAGCTCTTCTCCAGACACAGTCTGTTTCTCTGCTTTGTTGTGATCACAGTCATTGCAGAGAAGGAGGCCTCACATAAATATAAGGAGTAAAAGGGTAGTAGCTGCTCCAAAGCTTTCTCTCCCAGGTCAGGGTGCTCCTGCTTCTCACACATCCAAAACTGTGTAAGTGTTGATTTGGCAAACTTCATCTGGAGGCCAGTCAGATTACAATCTCCAGGAGTCTTTCCTGATTAGTGACAGGTAGCTTGCTTCCGTATGCTTTGGACAAGAGAAATGGGTATCTCACCAAATCCAGCTGTGTAGATTTCTCCTCCATGTCAGGAAAGTAAGACATTCGAACATTTAAATTTCGAATCAAATTGGTCAAATGTCCCACGATGACCAACTTGACAGGAGCTCTGTCCACATCCTCACTAGAGAGAAAATCATCCACCTGAGGAAAGCAGTTGAAATTCCCCTGGCTCTTCTCCACAGCTCTGCTTTCTTCAGGAAACCTCCCACGTTGTCATACAGGTTTAAAATGCTGGTGTCCTTTCCCTGCAGACATATTCAGTTCGTTCAATTTGCTAAATATATCTGCCAGATAGCACATATTTGCAAGCCAGTCTGTGTGGCATGCATGGGGAGATTTGTGCTCAATCAGAAAGGTGTGTACTCAGATCGTAATTTCAACAGCCGGTTAAGTATTCTCCCTCGAGAGAGCCATCGCATATCTGTGTGCAGCAGCAGTTGTGTGTGTTCAGCTTCCATGTTTTCGCGAACAAATCGCGCTTATTATAGGCTACAGTTACTTGCCAAAACGATAGAAGACATTCCTCCGTGATTTCCCTAAGAAAAAAATAGTTCTTCACGCAAATGCGTAGCAACCCGCATTCTGACTTCAAGTTTCAATGACTTTCCGTTACGTTCAATTACCGGAATACTTGCGGACTGATATGAAAGATGTGAATTAGAAGCACAAAAGCCGTTGCCAATGACAGCGGATATAAACTTTTCGCAGCAGTGAAAATCAAGGAACTACAAACCTGCGAACGCAGACATTTAACCCACATAGGCTAGCTTTGGCCCATACAAATCAACTGAACATTCTGAATAGCCGTATAATAACTATTTTTTAAAGGATTTTTGAATGGAGGCTAATTTGGAATATATCTTTTAAAAATCTCACGTACCCCCTGGACTACCTTCACGTACCCCCAGGGGTACGCGTACCCCCGGTTGAGAACCACTGATTTAGATCATTTATTTGCAGAAAAATGACAATTGGTCAAAATAGCAAAAAAGATGCAGTGTCTTCAGATCTCGAATAATGCAAAGAAAACAAGCTCATATTCATTTTTAAACTACACAATACTAATGCTTTAACTTAGGAAGAGTTCAGAAATCAATATTTGGTGGAATAACCTTGATTTAAAATCACAACTTTCATGTGTCTTGGCATGCTCTCCACCAGTCTTTCACATTGCCGTTGGGTGACTTTATGCTACTCCTGGCGCAAGAATTCAAGCAGCTCGGCTTCTTTTCATGGCTTGTGACCATCCATCTTCCTCTTGATCACATTTCAGAGTTTTTTTTATGGGATTCAGGTCTCGAAATTGGGCTGGCCATGACAGGGTCCTGATCTGGTGATACTCCATCCACACCTTTACTGGCCTGGCTGTGTGGCATGGAGCATTGCCCTGCTGGAAAAAACACTTCTCAGAGTTGGGGAACATTGTCAGAGCAAAAGGAAGCAAGTTTTTCTTCCGGGACAACGTTGTACTTTGCCTGGCTGAGGTTTGTAAAAGACCATAAGAATTGAACCAAAGCGGACTGGAGGGTCTCCTAGTTCGTCTTCTCTGATGAGTCCAATTTTCAGCTTTGCCCAACACATGGTCGTCTGATGGTTAGACAGAGACCTGGAGAGGCCTACAAGCCACAGAGTCTTGCACCTACTGTGAAATTGGACTCATCAGAGAAGACGAACTAGGAGACCCTCCAGTCGGCTTTGGTTCAATCCTTGGTTCAATCCCATAAAGTCACCCAACGGCAATGTGAAAGGCTGGTGGAGAGCATGCCAAGACACATGAAAGTTGTGATTTTAAATCAAGGTTATTCCACCAAATATTGATTTCTGAACTCTTCCTAAGTTAAAGCATTAGTATTGTGTAGTTTAAAAATGAATACGAGCTTGTTTTCTTTGCATTATTCGAGATCTGAAGACACTGCATCTTTTTTGCTATTTTGACCAATTGTCATTTTTCTGCAAATAAATGATCTAAATGACAATATTTTTATTTGAAATTTGGTAGGAATGTTGCCAGTAGGTTATAGAATAAAACAAAAATGTACATTTTACTTTAACACATACCAATAAATAGTAAAACCAGATAAACTGATAATTTTGAAGTGGTCTCTTAATTTTTTCCGCGGCTGTATATATATATATATATATTCTGTTAAGCTGTGTGCTGTTGCTGTATATATTGTATGTAAATATATATATATATATATATATATATATATATATATATATATATATATATATATATATACACGTATATATATAGGTAATTTAATATATTCCACGGCGCTTTGTTGCACTCTTAATATTTATATATATTCTTATGCTATTCCTACCGTTTTTAGATATGCAATATTGTTGTGTTATATGTTGTTGTTGTGTTATATGTTGTCCCATGTCGCACCAACAGGAGAAGCACTCCAAATTTCGTTGTATGTAAATACAATGACAGTAAAGGCTTTTCTATTCTATATTTAACATCAAAATCAAGAACAGTGCTCCTCAGGTTATCATCCTTTTCTGTAGCGAAATATAAAAGAAATATTTCAGACGATGGTGGCGCCCCTCTTAAAGCCAGCACAGGGAACAGAATTAACCTAAATCAACTGAACCATTAGTTCAACAGCTCTTGAACATGAAAAAATATTGGTTTCTGTTTTGAACATTGAATGTTGATTCAGTGAAAATTTGCTGACTATGACTGCATGGCTGTTAAAATGGAAACTTGGCTGAATTCTGCTGAATGAACCGGGGTCATTGAATGGCACCAGAATGTAGCAGGGGGCTCATCTGGGGTTCCCCTCCTGAGGTCTATGTTTGATGTCACTTTGTTCCTCTGCTGTGTCATCATGCATGCTCCCAGTGCGGTTGATGACAAAGCACAGAACAGAAGAAGACCATGTGATTCCAATTAACGTCAGTGATGATGATAAAACCAATAATAAATACGAGTTTGTGCAAAAATTGGTAAGAATGACAAACAGGCTCATCTTAATATGAGCTGTAACATGACATCCTCACAATAATAACTTATGTGTTATTTCAGATTGGAAATTAAAATGTATCTATGTAAAATGTTTTAAAAAGTTCTAAAAATGTCTCATATTCTTGACATTGTTATCTTACAACATATTGCTTATACAGAGAAAACATTCTGATCTTAAAATGTTGTTTTTACTCACTACTACATTGTTTCGATGTATGAAATTTCGTTCCTAGGCGGCGCTGCAACTGACACATGTCAATAACTCTAAAACTGTTTCACCAAGTGAATAATGTTCAATGGAAAAATGTAACGATTCACCAACCCATATCTTTTGGCCCGTCAGCGGAGGCAAGGCAGGCATGATGTATGGATCTGAATGAACAACGTGTGTGTAGTCAGCAGCGCAGTAAGCAAGTTTAGAAAATTATAGAAAATTGACCGGCGTACCATGGTTCCCATATGCGTAATGAATGGTACCATATTCCCCTCAATTCTGTCTCTATCCAAAGACTTTCCTATTAGAAAAGGCCTGTCCTATTCCACTAGATTTATAGAATATACTTCACAACAGCTTGATCCAAGCGTTTTATGTTATATAAGGCTATGGACCTATGCTTTGGAAATAACTAGTTAGTTTCATATAACAAGCAGTTTTTCAACCCTCTTTCTCTGACATATATAAAAGAATACCCACTCACTCACTTTTACATTCAGCCTATAGTGTTTATTTTTTATATTCTCATTAAAAAGCTAACTTTGAACAATTATAAAGAAATGATCTACATAATGAGAAAGGTCAATGGAAAAAACCCACATTAAACATTTATAATATTTAAACATGCACAATATGCAGACTGTTTCACCACAGCAATAATTGTGACAGTTCTGTATGAGACTTCATTTAGATTTAAATAGGTAGCATGAAAACACATATATTTAAATTTTTCTTTACAGGAAAAGACTGTAGGGATACATGCCAGCGATGCCAAACGCTTGCTTCGCTTTGAGTGGGCGTGGGAAATAGCGTAACAGACTGGACTAGCAGGCTAGTTAGCAAGCTAGCCAGCTAGTAGGGTATCTACTCATATGTCCAGGGGTAACTATAGGGGGTGCAGCAGGTGCGGTGGGGCCCATAGACATATTAATGTCAATCTAAATAGTCTGAATAGCCAAGTCGCATTGCCTAAGGGGAGGGGCTACACAGGGAGTGCCTAAGGGGAGGGACTTCACAGGGAGTGCCTAAGGGGAGGGACTTCACAGGGAGTGCCTAAGGGGAGGGACTTCACAGGGAGTGCCTAAGGGGAGGGGCTACGCAGGGAGTGCCTAAGGGGAGGGACTTCACAGGGAGTGCCTAAGGGGAGGGACTTCACAGGGAGTGCCTAAGGGGAGGGACTTCAGAGGGAGTGCCTAAGGGGAGGGGCTACACAGGGAGTGCCTAAGGGGAGGGACTTCACAGGGAGTGCCTTAGGGGAGGGGCTACACAGGGAGTGCCTAAGGGGAGTGGTTACAGGGGGAGTGCCTAAGGGGAGGGGCTAGTCATCATTAGTAAGAGCAGAGTGCCAAGTACCAAGGGGAGCTTATTATGCAGCTGTGTGAACCATGGGAGATAAAATGTCACAAGCTGCAAACAACACCATGAATCGGAGCTTCCAATGAGAGCACAGCTGACCAGCAAAATAATATACACAAGTAAAGTACTTTACACATGATTTACCTTTAACAAAATGTATGGTAGAGCTATATAAAATATTGTTAAAAGTATTTACATAACTACTACTGAAAGAGCATAACACTGCGGTAAAAACTAGCAGTTTTCTGGATGTAACCACGTCAGTTGTTCTGTGGCTCCTTAACTGCACATTATCTGGAATAAGAGAGACAAATAAGAGAGTGTGTTTAGTAGCTTCATGGCTGCTTCCAAAAGCGAAATGTTATTATGTCACAATATATGAGCTCAACCATAAAAAGGAAATTACTATGCTGTCTACTATTTCCTGTCCTGAAATCTTTTGTAAGAATTCACACATTAACGTTTTCCTGTGGTAAGTACCAAAGAACAGGTAATGGTTGCCAAGTAATGGTCTCTATGATATTTGCCTTAAATGTCATTCTTTATGGCTACAGTTAGGCTGCTCATTCACATGTTTGTTAAAGTCTTCTGCTGTTTGCAACATAGGATAGAAATGATTAGCATTGAAAAAAATATAATTAGTGTTCAAAACTACAAAACAAGACTATGTTGTACATGCTTGAGAGAAAACCGGAAGGAAGGAGGGCCTATTCTAAGAAGTACATGGTAACTCTATTAACCCTTTTAAAGAAGATTCTGTTGAATAAATGTAGTGTTTTTAGTAGGGATGGCAAGATTCACAGAATTGCATCGATGAGCTAGCATAAAAGTTAATGACGCGATTTCCTTGATTGAAAAGTGTGCATCGATTACAATTGGGTATGACCTAGAGATGAAACGTTTCCAACTTTTTTGTATTTGTATTCTTGTTAAAAAAACTATTTTTGTATATATAATTATTATTTGAGGCCCTATGCCATCGAAATGTGACTAATAATTTGTGTCCAATAATTGTATATTTAGATTGATCCCTCCTCTCTTAACTGTTTCTCAAGGGCTCTCTCTAATCTCCACTGCTGTCTAGTGTGTTTTGTATCTGTAAGACATGGTGTGCATACTGTATTTGCAAATCGTAAGTCATTTCTTAATCACATTCTGTTTGTTTGCAAATCGTGGGGTATTTGTAAAATCTAGGGGTTGTTTGTCACCTTACCTTAGCACAAATAACAAAAGCCTCACAAATGCTGTATCAACTATAAACTAATCCCAGTCATCCTTCTCTATTTTGTATTGTCTGGAGACATTTAGAACTGCCACCTTACATTCTTAAGAGGCAGAAGATTTATGTTACATATCATCAATGATGGATAAGGTTGCTAGTGCATCAAACACAAGTATTTTAACAGAACTAAGCGGATACACTTGGCATCTGAGAGATAAAGGCTCTTACCGTGTAGACGCCAAGGTTCTTCCTAGCTTTGTTCAAAGAGTGTGTCAGGATGGCAGAGATGATGGCATGGATCAGGGTGTATAATGCCAGGGATGTCTTCACACCTATACTGAACAACTAGGAATGTGTGTTTATGTGAGAGAGACGGACAGACAGAAACCCAGACAGACAGAGAGAGAGAGAGAGAGAGAGAGAGAGAGATCTGTTTAGTCCATTACGCACTTGAAGCTTAAACCAAAACCTTAAGGCAGTCTATACATATTCAGCAATATCCTCTACTAAGTACTGTACTGTAACTACAAATGTCTGATCTGTTCATTGAGACCCTATGTGAATAGTAGGCAGGGTATTACTTAGTGCTGTAGCGAAGCGTCGATGATGTCGACGCGTCGATTTCAAAATTACGTCGACGCCATATTTTTACGTCGACGCTTCGCCACATACACGTGGTTGACCCAAACAGAAACAAACATTGCGCAAGGACTGAGAGAGCAGAAACCCAGGGAATTGCTTGGCGCCATTAGTTGATATTGGCGATCTAACGTAGTGAATCATGATACTATAAGCTGACCAACACCATGACTTAGCTCTCTGTGCCGTTTGTTCATGCTTAGTTGCCGTGTTCTGCAGCCGTAAGTTAACGTTAACTAAACTGACACACTAGTAGCTAGCTAACGTTAACTACTAGCAACCAAGCACGAACAAACTGCACGGAGAGCTAAGAAGATAGTTTGCTAGCACCACCGAAGTGCGCAGAGCTCAAGCTACACAACACACTGAACAAACGTTAAATTAATGTAACCAACGTTACTTATTGTCCCCTTCACGAGAGACAATGGGGTGCGTTTCTATCTCCATTCTCAAACGCACCCTATTGTCTCTCGTATTTAACGTTTGTTCAGTGTGTTGTGTAGCTTGAGCTCTGCGCACTTCGGTGGTGCTAGCTAACTATCTTCTTAGCTCTCCGTGCAGTTTGTTCGTGCTTGGTTGCTAGTAATTACGTTAGCTAGCTACTATAGCGGCAACGGCTAGACAGCTGTGTCAGTTTAGTAAACGTTAACTTACGGCTGCAGAACACGCCAACCAAGCACCAACAAACGGCACAGAGAGCTAACTCATGCTGTGGTCATTTACGAGTCAAACACATAACATTAGACTAACGTTGGCCAGCTTATAGTATGTATCATGATTCACTACCACGTTAGATCGCCAATGTCAACTAATGCAGCCAAGCAATGTCCAGGACAGGGCTGCACATAAGGTGGTGCGCAGTGCTCATCAATGAATGAATGTTTTTATAAGCACTGAAAACATTTAAATGAATGAGCACCACATCCAAATGTGATAGGGCTCATTTGAGTACCAAACGTTTTTACTGTGAACTCTAGATAAACATGAAATGCATTGTTGGACTTTTGCTGTGCAAAACGGTGCTCATTAAAGTATATTATTAAGATTTTTTGGGGTATTTATTTGAGATACATTATGGTTTTAATCGAGCAACAGAAAAATAATCGTTAGACTAATCGTCCAATTAGTCGTTAGATTAGTCGACTATTCGATAAAATAATCGCCAGATTAATCGTTTTGAAAATAATCGTTTACCCCCAGCCCTAGTATTACTGCACTTCACCGTCAACAATGCACACACAATAATTTAAGTAAACAACTGACCACAGTGTAATGTTCGTGCACACATGTACTATGAATATCTGTGCGAGCACACTCTGGCGCTGGGTGTCTGGTGATGTCAATGAAGTAGATGATGAGGGCAGTGGTAGACGCTAGCATGGCTGTCACCGACATGACCATACAGGAGTAGAGCTGCAGTGGTGCGACAGAGAAACCAAGAGGAAAAACTTTAAGATGGATGCCTGAGGGGTTGAAGAGACAGAAGTGATCTGTGGTCTGATCAGGAGCAGAACTCACATAATTCTTGTTGGTGTATTTTTCCATCATTGTGGCAAGACTTCCTGCAATGATAAACTGCTAAACGTGTGAGACATGTGAAGCACAAACATCAGACCAGCCTGATAAAATGGTTATGCCCTAGAACTGTACTAATATAGATAGTATTCAAATATTCAGTACACAAAATGCACTAAACTGCAAGTTTAAGGACACAAAAGTTATTTACACTTAATAACCCAATGATAAGAATATTACCATGAGACCACTCCATAAGGGCACTCCAAAGGTCACAACCTCAGTGAAATCAGTACACAAGAGTGGGATGGAGTTGATCATAACCAGTAGTCCCAACATCAACTGGGAAACCTGACCACAAGAAAGAACAGGTGAGTCAGTCCTTCTCAGGTTGAGCTCTGGGCACCTTAGAATACTGTGTAGTCCAACACACACACATGCATGTAATGTAAATTACTATATGGACGTATGTTTCATATTACAGTCAAGATTTGAATAATGGATGATCTCCATCAGACCAACACATACATGCATACTACACTTAAAGGTTTCTTAACGGCAGGGGAAGAATTATTAAGACCAATTTGCCTTCTGGCTACTTTCATTACACCAAATCATCGAATAGGGTATGGTTGAATATCGTCGTGACACTGACTTACCCCCAGAGCTTTGGACTGTACTTTCTCGAAATTTTTCATCAGAGTTTGTTTATCCGGTAGTTTATCAGCAACAACGTCCTCGCCCACAGTGACGGACAAATCGCTGGATACTGATACTGCCATGCTCAAAAGTCTAAATGGAAAATAGTGTCCGAAAACTATACATTTTAGACTTTAAATGCATATGTTGTAAATTATATCAATGTGTGTAGGCTTTGTAAATGTAGAAAACGATTAATAGAACATCTGTTGTCAAAAGTATAGACTTAAATGTTAAATCACAAGCTAACGCATCACTATAAGACCACTTCAAGAATTTCCATTTCACAGATAAATAACTGAAGAGAAATGACTGTGAAAGGCAGCCTACCTGGAGGATTGATGAAAGTTCGACTTTTGAAGTGGTTATGCACTTATTTAATTCCTGCTCTGGATATGAAGAACAAAAAGTAAGTTGCGCAACCGAAGCGGTTAGAAATCTTTTTTATTTTTGTCGACCACTTTCACCCCGCCCCTTAGCCTATGAGTTGAGGGGTCTAACGTCTGAATTGCACATTTATCGTTCAAAACGCCAGTAAAGAAACCAGAACTCGCTGTTCACTGATCAAGTGGGTAAGTCACGTTAAGATCGTTTTTACTTGCTTGTGGTGTGGCCTTAATTTATATATTCTGCATTGTCCGGTTAGAAGTAGTCTTGAACAGATTGTCTCGGTTTTAAGTAATTAATGTGCAGGCCATTCCTCTCACTTGACTACGTTCAACGATGCATCCAGCAGACCTTTGCATCAAATGGCAAGTAGCCTATGTCTCTTTTCCTGGAATTTAAAAGTTCCCAAATGATAAGACCAGGAGTGCATTTGTACAACGTATTTTGCAACGGTGGTTTCGGGAAAATTTCCGTTGACCGTGGCCTTTTTCAGCTAAACAGTTTACTTTTGCAGGCCTGCTTGTTCCTCCTATGCCATTTGTTTCACATTCCACTGCACAATGTCTACAGGGACAGCATGTGGTTTCAATCAGCGCTCCCTCCTTTCTGTCTCCTCTGCGTTGTGTTTTCAGGTTGTCTCATACAGTTGTCTATTAATGTCAATAAAACCTGTCACCTAGCTGTCTCAGTGCCATGGAGTTATCAACGCAAGCAGATTCCCTCGACAAGAGTTCAAAGCTTCGCATCTTCCGCCAGTATGATCCAGAGGCTGCCGCAGTAAGTGAAAGTATACCCTACTGGATACTTGTCACTGATATTATGTGAGTTTCTAGAAAATATACCAGCCAGTCTGCTTTTAGTTTCTCCAGTGACCGGAAGTTCATCAGGAGAATATCAGTGGTAAAAAGTAACTAAGTACATTTAGGCCTACTCAAGCACTGTTTAAGTACAATTTGGAGCCTTCTTGTACTTAACTTTCTACTCCACTACATTTATTTGACAGCTTGAGTTACTCGTTACTGTTAAGATTTTACACAATGGATAATATAACACGCTTTTAAAATACAACAAATAAAGATTAAACCAGTGGTTCCAATATTTCGGGCTTCTGACCTCTTACTAAAAACTGTGTAGTCAGCGTCACATTTCAGTTGTTAACAGCTCCGCCAAATCGTGAATCCAGGGAATTTCAGATTTTTTGCAATTTTCTTAACTAAATGTCAAGTAAATGTGTCATTACCATCACATCATTGCATATAGTTAAGTAGTCAAGTAAATGCCATATGTCTCAACTTTTTTTATACAGTGATCATTTAGATTGTCCAACATTGTCCAAAATATATAATTGTTGGATGTTTTGTCATTTATACATAATTTATTGGCAAAAATATGTATGGTGATGGTGATGACATTACAGTTCTGGTAATGACAGTTTGTGTTGCGGTGATGACAAATCACTTCGTAACCTATAGCAACAAGCTGTAATGTGCTGGTAATGACATTTTTGCCAAAAAACTAGCCTTACTAGCAAAGAGGATGGCTAAGCAAGTGTAGCTAACTTTCTACATGTAATGTACACCATTCTAACTATTAAAATCATAAAAAATAATTTAAAAAAATTCAAAAATACAGAAATACAACACATATGGTAATGACGCATAATACTGTAAGTGCGCATGCCCCACACAAAGAATAAAGAGTAGATTTACTTAATTTTCTGGACATCAAGGCATCGGTCTTGCAGCTTGAAATACATGTGCTCCACTATGATATTAAGTTACCATGGCCACCAAATAAACATTTGATGAAAAAACTGTAGGAAAGTGCCTTTATGCATAGTGTGATGGTAGTGACGGCTAAACCATGGGACAGGTAGAAATGAACCAAAATAAAGTACAAAATGCATATATATATGCTTAATCTGTGCATGCAGTTTATTAGTTCAAGTAACATTAAATTCATTATGCATTATGCATGCATTATGCATATTTTTATTATTAATTTGATAAATAATGCTTGAGATATGGCATGACATGTGAAAACTATGGTGGCGGACAACACCAAAACACAGATATTGTACCACTAAACACCAAAATGTGTGAAAATCATTAGTAAGAACCATAAAAAAAAGTCTAGGCTTGTTTTTGTCTATACTAATTAATGGATCTAAAATGCATTACATTTTTAATATAGTTACACCCTGTGGACTGAAATAGGCCCCAATTCTAAGAAATACCCATATATAGGTTTTCCAGCCTAAGTATGGTAATCTAGTTTTTTTTCTTTCTTTTCTTCATTAGGTGGTGTCAATCCTTCTGGGACTATTTCAGGTTCTCCTGGCAGCCCCTGTTTACTTCTTTAAATTCTGGCCTTTCCTCTATGTCCTTCCCTTGATTATTGGATTATTGGTATGTTATTTTCTCAACTGGAGGCAATGTCTTCTATTCTATTTAAGTGCCAGACCTTCTGCAGACATTTTTATACGCAAGGTTAACAATATTATTTTATACTATTGATTGATATGTTATATTTTGTAGAAGTCCTGATGAAACATGAACATTTTTGCAACCCTCAAGCTATATTGTTGTTGTCTTCAGTTTGTAACAGGAGGATCATTTGCTGTTGCTTGCTGTAAATATCCTGACAGGCGATTGGTAAGTCATATATACATAGTAAATATTATTATTACAGTGCATGAAATGCCCTGTATTGTTATTCCTAGGCTTCTTCTTCTTCTTCTTCTTCTTCTTCTTCTTCTTCTTATTCTTGTTACCTTTTTCTGCGATTAATTCAGCCCGAACCGCTTAACGTAGAAACTTCATTCAAACTTTGTCGCGTAGGTCTTGTAAAGGACACTTATGCTATGTATTTTTCACTTTTCTAAACTTTATACTTTTTAAGATATTAAATAAAAACGAATCGAAATTTTCCCATTGACTTACATTGGGCCATTATGACATCATAATAGGGTCTTTAAACTGGCTTGCACCTGTGCTTTACTGACAGCTGCGCCAAATCAAAGGAACCTCTTCTCTGTCCCTCTCAATTTAACTGTAACTAGGAACATTAAGACACCTTCCATTCTCTACTTTTTTTCTCTCCATCTCTCCATCTTTCTCTCTATCCCTCTCAGTCTACTTTCTCTCACACTCAATCTCTCTTCTTCACTCCATTTTTATCTCCTTTTTTCAATATTTTCACTTCTCATTCACTCTTCTTTCCTTCTTCCACTCATCTTTCCTTCTTCCACTCTTCTTTCCTTCTTTCACTTTTCTTTCCTTTCTTCACTCTCCTTTCTTCTTTCACTCTTCTTTCCTTCTTCAACTATTATTTCCTTCTTTCACTCTTCTTTCCTTTCTTCACTCTTCTTTCTTTTCTTCTTCCACTCTTCTTTCCTTTCTTCACTCTTCTTTCTTTTCTTCTTTCCTTCTTTCACTCTTCTTTCCTTCATCCTCTCTTCTCTCCTTCACTCTTCTATCCTTTCTTCTTTCCTTCTTCCACTCTTCTTTCCTTTCTTCTTTCCTTCTTTCACTCTTCTTTCTTTTCTTCTTCCTTTCCTAACTTTTGCATTTCATGCACTGGTATTTCCTTCAGGAAATGCATTTTCTAGTTATTATTGTTGTTGTTGTTGTAGAAGAGAAAAAATATTATATATTGAAGTTATGCATTAAAACAATCTGAGTACAGCTGTATTGCCACTGTAAAACTACTTCTTGCTTTCAGCTTAAAAGCTGTGCCTACAGTAACCTGGCATGCCTACTGGGCGCACTGGTTGCTGTCTGTGTCTATATTATTGCCCTTAACACCGAACTGCCTCACATGGACTGTTCCACTGTTGATGACGATCAGACTCCGGACTACTCGTGGAGATCTGATTACGCCATGTGTATTGAGTTTAATTCAAGCGTGAGTCATTTTAAAATGTTCTAGTTAAAAGACTGATATTGAAGTGTCTTTGTCACTTGTGGGCATGATCTCACAGTTGCTTTTTAAAGAATGTCATCCAGGGGAAACTGATGTCATTTTTAGTTAATGGTGGGTAATACTCAACCTGAAAAAAAACATATGTTATTGAATGTGATGCTTGGCTATTTACAGTCACATCATAATAATGTATACTTATGCATGATAATGCTTTTCATAAATGTGAATTTTGAACATCGAAAGTGCACAGTAGTCGACAAAACGACATTGGTCTATATAACTATTTATTAAGTTAAGATACATGTATCTAATAATATTCAACTGAAAAACTACCTCCTTACACTGTTAATAGAATAGTTGGACAATTTGGAAAGTCATTAGGTGTGCAATAGACCTATGTAATCATTATACAAGTACTGTAGACACAACAAGCAAGACCTTGTTAAGTGTGTTATAATTAGGGCTGTCAAGATGCCAGTAAAATTCCACGGTTCTCATTACCCAATTTGATTCCAAAGTAAAAAAACTAAAATGTTAAAAACATTTGAATATTACAAAAAAAATAAAAACAGTAGCATGTTTACAATCCATTTTTGGGGTTAATTAGAATCAACCTTTTATGATGGCACAGCATGTCAATTGCCCGGCCAAGACATGAAAGAAATATGGAAATCATTTAATTAATGAGATCAAGTATAGCTCAGTTACTAATTTACTACTCAGTTACTAACAGCAGGAGCTGCACACATAATGTATCAACACACACACACACACCTCTACATAGAGTGTGGGAGTCGACCGGAAGTTTTAAGTTTTTAGTGTTAGCATTTAAACACTTGCTGGTTCAGAAGAAAAAAGTTAAAGTAAACAATGTAGTTGGTCTTTTGTAACAAACAGCTGTCTTATCTCATAAAAATAAAGATATGCAACGGTTATGCGAAAGCAAAATAAGAATGGACTACATCCTGTCTTAACTCACGCCCCACAGTTTCTTCTGAAACGTAACGTTACAGCTCTAGGGCCTGAAACTTCTGATTTTTATTCATCGGATTGTGGCTTTCAAATCTTTAGGTAATTGATTTGTTTACTTAAGATGATTTTGTGGTTGTTGTGAGAACACTTGCAATCCCTGATCGGTAAAGCTAGCTATGGTTAGCTGCGGCTCACCCTGTGAAATATGTGACTCACTAGGCTAAGTGATTTACCTTGTATTCTGTTCTTTTTCGCTGGTAGGACAGGGATATCAACAGACATGCAGGGTCCCTCAAGCATTTATTTTACTGCCATGGGTGTTATCTTTTGTGTAATCTTCACAAACCTGTTTATCCTCTCATAGAGATTTTCTTTTTAATTTGCAAAAATCCTAATCTGCCACATACAAAATGACAAGTAACTTATAAACTTATAAACGTTGTTAATGTATCATCAACATGAAACTCCCTTTTATTTCTTTTTCATACATCTGAATGTCTGTCTGTAAAGTTTTTCTTCCTTTCGTTGGTAAAGTTCGATGGCACGTTTGCATACTGGTTTTTGTGAATTCATTATTCCCTGAGGATCCACCTCCAAGGCAAAGTAGCCATCTTCCATACACAACTCCTACTGGGGTTCTTTTTCAACGAGTGGATGCGGAGCTTTCGCCCCACTGATTTCAAAAACATCTTTTTCTTTTAGTTTAGTGTTCCGTGCTGGAAGGCGATGTTCATTTTACAACAGACTTGGACACTTGTAGGAGTATCAGCTACTTGTATAAGCTGACTAGAATTGCATCCCCGGTACCTACAGTACTGTAGAAAAAGGTGTCTCGGCTTGGCTCTGAAATATCGGTTCTTGTGACACTGACACCCCTAGTTATAATGTAATAATCTTCAGTTATTTCTCCATCTGAATGTGTCCCTTATCTGTTTCTCCTTTAGCTGCATCAATTCTACTACGGCCTTGTTGGTTCACTCTTGGTATACGACATTGCAGCCATGGTCCTTCACTCACTTCTGTCATACTCTGCAGTGAAACGTCTTAAAGTAGACTGAAAAATGACCAACACTACTCTCTCGCACACACACACTTGAACTGAATACTATGCTGTTATTGTATTCTTGCATGGGTCCGAAGATTTCGCTCTCTCTCTCTCTCTCTCACACAAATAACTTCACAGAAATACTATGTTGTAATTGTATTCTTGCACGCACACATCCTAAATAAAGGTTAATGTGTGGAACAGCCTGTCCAGTAGCCTATTACTATTTTTGTTGTTTTGTTTTAAATAACTCTTTTATTATTATTATTATTATTATTATTATTATTATTATTATTATTATAATTATTAGTATTATTATTATGTAGCAAACTCCTATTGGACACCATGCACGATGGTCAGGACAATGGTACCTCAACAGTTTATCACAGGAAAAACATCACACTATCCATTGACATAATCATTTGTCACTGGTTGCCTCCCTGCTGGCACCCTTCAGATGGAATATTCCCGTCACGTCGGGGTTTCCCTTCAAGTCAGCTGATAACACGGCTACACCATTCACCACAAAACGGGTGGCGTTATTTCGGATGTCAATTAGTGTATTTATTGAACAGGCGTATTACATGCTACATTTTAAAGTAACACAGTTATTTTTTCAGACCAGAAGGGAATGAGATGTGACGTACAATATAAACAAAACTATATAGGGTAAACTAGTAGATAAACTGGTTACGCTTTCCCTCGATGAGGTTCCGTGGTTGAAACCAAAAATGGCGCTGGTTTGTGTCAGTCCGAAGTGAAACTTTCCCTGATGAAAAGGAAATCACTCAATCATAACAACATTTTTGGGATTATTTTTGTGGGTTCCCATTCTGTATTGTCATGTGGATATAACTTGGTTTTCCATTTCAAATTACATTGGACGACAGGCGGATGTTAACCCTAATGGAATACGAGCTGTGGGCTTTTCTGAAGTTAGCTAACGCTCACGCAAGCAAGTGCCTTTCGTTGTAAGCATATCGTTTTCGATTTAGCCAGTAAGCTTGCTAGTTAGCTTACTGAATGTTATTAGCTTGCTAGCTTGCTATCATGGTATCTCCCGTCAAAATCTAGATACAACATAGATGTTTAGTTGTCAACCTTAAGTAATACTCAGCGCATAGCGGACATTTGGAACAATACCGATTTATATCTTTTGTTTTGAAATTGAGGTCAGTGCTTCCGTGTTTATTTTACGTCATCCACCTCCAATTAAGTTGGATACCCGTCAATGTGTTCCATGCCACAATATATTTGATTTGCTAGCAGCACGTAAGTAACGTTACATTATTATTTTGATTAAAAAAAATTGACGTATACCATTCTAGCCTGCTGTTTCGATCTCAAAAGCTATACCACCCCTTGAATGTACGATTATCGACGTAGTACGTTGGGTAATAAGTGAATATCGATAGCAATAGGACACTAACTAAACTTGCTTTATCTGTAGGCTCGCTAACTTCATATTTTTTTGGCTACTTACACCTGGAACAGTAATCTAGTTATTTTAACTATTGAATGCCCAGAAAGCGATGTTTGTCTAGTCCAGTTTGTTCATTTTAGAATGGTAGACAGTTCATTTGACTAGTCACAGTATGTTGTAATGATCACGTCTGGAGTCTAAAACGTCAGTGGCTAAAACTCTGGTCTGTCACATGATATTTGCATCAGTTCTGTAGATTAGTGGTATTCCTGAACAGCCTAATTGTTTTAGGCACGGCATGCTGTCTTGCTTCTGTGTCAGTGTTTCGGATTATATGCAAACCTTGTTCACTCTTCGTTTCATCCCACAGTTCTTCTGGCAAATCAATGGATAAGCTTCAGGACCTCAACCAATCCGAGTTGCAGGATTTGCTGGACAACGCGGAACGGGTGGAGTCAATGGCACTGGAATCAGACGAGGTGGGTCGTTTATTTCTTTACACACCTGTTTGTGGATGGAAACCTCAGCATGAATGATAGTTATCAGCTGATTAAGGTGAAATGTGAATAAACCAGTTGGATGTGATGCCATAGTCAGGTTTTTTTTTTTCTTAGTCAAGCCTTGGCCTATTTTTAGTTACACAGTATTATGAGGGTGGTAGAAACACAACATTCCTGCCTGCATACTGGAACCAGAAGGAGAGGAGGAGAACGGTATGCTTCTACGCAATAGTCTGTTTAGACCAGAGCCAGTATTTGACTTTTCCTTTGTTAAATATCATAGAAAAGTTACAAAAGGCACATCATGTGTAAGATCTGAGGCTTCTTAGAGAGGCACGACATTTCGATTTTGAGCTGATAATACTCAGAGCATTGATGTCCCTTTCTCTGTTTCCATGACAGAAACCTGAGCTGCCATCACCTTTTTGACATCCAACATGTCATAGTAATTATAGTCTCACGGAAGTATTTTGAGCTTTGAATGTACAATCACGTTGTAGCGTTGGTGATTAACTCTTTTCTCCTTAACCATGATTGCACTAATACATTCACATAAATATGGTTATGGTTGCACAGAGAGGACAGAACTCAACTTGGCTCATCTCAACTGTTTGCTCAGTTACAGTCGATCCCTTAATAGATCATAGATCCTTACGTACAATTTACAATAAACATAACTTATGCCCTGATGTTTCTAATAAAAGGACACATTTTAAGGTGAAGGTCCATGTGAGGACCTCAAGGACACCCTGTAAAGCCCTGTTTACATGGAACATACCAATTTCTACCTCTCTACAGATCCAGAACATCCAGCTGGAGCGAGAGATGGCCCTGGCCTCCAACCGCAGCCTGGCAGAGAGAAACCTGGACATGAAGCCAAGGCTGGAACAAGAGAGGGAGCGCCTTGTGGAACGCTACTCTGAGCTGGAGGAAGTGCGAGATAGATATAAGCAGCGGTGCTCTCTGAGAGGTAAGAAAGTGATAAGAGACAGAAGAACAGTATGATGGGGAAATGGTTGAGAAACAAATGAAGATCGGAAAGGACTGGCTTTAGAACTGCCCCCTTTCTGTTCAGCTGTTCAAGTGGAAGCTCACTGGAGAGAATTAGATACGGGCCGTCATTACCGCAATTAAATTGAATTGACCTCTAGACACTCCAAGATGATGTAGCATTTATGGGTGAAGTGAGTAAGGAAAATGGGACTCTAGAATATGATGTTTCTCCATTCTGCTCCTGAGCCTCCCCTGATCAGTATGTTTTCCATATTTTCCCTCTCTGCATACTCAGTGCACCTTGATTAGTTGAGCTCAACTGATTTAGCTATTCAAGAACATTACACTATTTCAATCAGGTCTGCTTCAAGCAGGAAAAGATTGGAGGATCCAGGAGCAAGATCGAGACTTTGAGATCGTGACAAGATCTAGGTTACTATAATTTGCATTAAATATTCATCAAGTGACTGACATTACCTGGGTTTCAATGTGCCTGCAAAATCACACAACCACATTGTTTCCCCAAACAATCATTCTCTCCATTGGTCAATATATGTCAGACTCACCAATGGGTCATACCTGGTCATCCAACTGTTATCTGTCTTGTCTAGCTGCCTGTATCATGGATTTCTAGCTTGAAAGGCCAGGTCAGCTCCAGGCTGCTCAGAACTGCCCATAGTACCTCAGGGCACCACAGTAAATGCTCAGTACTGCGTGGACATTCTGCAGTGGACATTGCTTCCTGTTCTAGCAAGAAAGGAAAAGGAAACACTCAAATCAGGCAACAACCATCAGGGAAATGTGTAGTTTGTAATTTGTATTTGTGGCCTTGCTCACAATGTGTGTATGAGTCAGCCGTGGTAAGCTGAGGACCTTGCTGAGCTCCCAAAGCTACATGTGACCTACATGTGACAATAGTTGAAAGATAGTGGAGCACCCTGCCTCTTGTCTTTCTGTCACCCCTCCCTGCCCTGCCCAGCCCAACCCAGCTCAGCCATTCACTGTACACAGTAACATTCTAACTTGTGGTGTTTAACAAAGGTCTGGCATCATCAAGAACTATTCAATATCAGATAATCCTGTTTTTCCTGTGACGGTGTAGCTTGCATCCCTTCTTTCCGGTGTGATCATGTGCACATTTGGATTTGGTTTCTCTGTTCTGGCACAGTTTACTTTGTGTACTTCACATTTTCTTTTCTATTGGCTGTGCATCGGCTCTGGACTGGTTTGGTTTGGTTACTGACAATTTGCCTCTTTTCACAGACAATGCAATGGGGAAGGTGTCACCTGAGGTGCTGTTCTCCCGTCTTCAGGCAGAGGGCGCTAGCACAGAGGCAGAGTCAGAGGTGAGTGAGAACCGATGTCTATAAAACACTGAACTACATAGAAATGCCATGGTGATAAAATGAGGGAGGGGGGGATATTTTGTAAATGGGCAATTAATAAAAACTACATTTCTTTGTGTATGTGAATTGCACATATGGCTATTACATAGTTTTCTATTTATCTTTTAGACACTAGCAGAAGATTTTCTGGAAGGTTCCTTGTCTCTGGACTCGTTCTTGGATCGCTTCCTCTCCCTCCGCTCCCTTGCTCACAAAAGACGAGTACGGATAGAGAAGCTTCAGGAGGTTTTGCGCCAAAAGAGTCAAGCTGCGGGTGACAACGCAGCTGTCATGACGACACAGTCCTGCGCCAACCAGGATCCAGCAGTGACATCCTCCCCCTGGCAACCCAGCCAGCCGCACCCGCACCCGAACCCGCACCCGCTCCCACAGCCACAGAGTGTGTCCAAGCCCAGCGGCAGCTTCTCAAACTCCCCCCAGAATGCCTCCAGCTCTGCCCTACCCTACAGCCCCTTCCCTGTGGCTCCTTCTGCCCAGCCCCCAACTGCCTCTGCAGCAGGCCCCACCAATCCCCCAGGTCAGTTTCCACACTATCCCAGCCCAGGGTCCTCCTTCACCCCTGCGGCAGGTTATGCGGCCTCCCAGCCTACCTTTGGCCCTGGGCCCTGCCCCTACCCCACCCAGCCAGCCTTCTCTGGCCTCCCTGGGCCTCCCTTTGGGCAGTTTGGCCCCAGCCCAGCCCCCTATCCTTCTGCATATCCCTACCCGGCGGGCTACAGCTACCCCACTGGTCCCAGCTTGCCACCCTCCCAGCCAAACACGGGCAGGCCTGTCTACCAGTCTGGATTTAGGGTACCACAGTCCTACTCCTGAGTCCCTCTGTCTATCTCATTTGCTCCTCTGCCTTGCCCTCTCTTTCACCATCTTCCCCCAGTCTATGATGCTGTCTTTGTCATATTTCTTTCTTTCTCATCCGTCACCTGGGCTCTGCCCCCCCCCACCACCCCACTCTCTTTCTCTCCTTTAGTCTTTATCTTCCATTCCCCCCCCGCCTACACTCCTGGCATCAGATTTGTGGTTTGCTCTACCTGTGTTTTTTCCTCTTCCTGTGTGAAGCTTGAGTGTGCTCAAGCCTTTGTTTCTCCTGCACTCCCTTTGCTGTCCACCCTCCCCTTGCGTTCGAATGGAGGCCCCAGAGGAGTCTGAAGGGGGTGCAGTCAGGCGATGGACAGTCCTTTCCTCCATCAGGCTCCAAAGCACTCCTACCACACACCTCATCAAGTCAGACTTCTTCACAGGATGCAACAAAGTTCATTTGTTCTCTGTCAGAAAGTCTTAAAATGTTCACACTTGTTTTTTGTTGTTGTTTTTATCTGTTTAATTGTGCATTAAGAATTGAGCATTGGGAATCCATGACGCTACACTGGTAGAGTTCAGCATTAATGATATGACTTGCTGTGCAAACTCACCATTCCAATCATCAGTCTGTGCATCAATTGTGTAGAAAAGGCAGACCCACGGCGCATGCCATCTCCTGTCACCTGATTTCACATTGTGACATCCAGACCATACGTGCCCTTCAGAAGTCCCACATCAATTCAGCGTGGGAGACTGCAGTGGTTGTGTTGTGTTGGACTCAGACTGTCATCGTTAATTTCCCCTGTTGCCCCTAATCACAATTACTCTCTTTCCTTTCATCTTCTCCACTCGTCTACTTTCACTTTTCCTGTCCTCCCTGATTCTTCCTCCATCTATCCTTCTGAAAAACCTCTTCCTCTTGCCTTTCCCATGTACTGCTTGCCAACATTAACTGTTGCTTGACAATGGTGAGAAGTTTATTTCTGTAAGTTCACTACCATTTGAGAATATATGTGATTTGTATGATAAATGAAAATACTACTAACAGGAATCTTTAAAGAAGGGAAGTTTAGATATATCTTATCCTGCTTTAGTACCCAAAGCACATTGACGCGAAAGTTAGAAGGGGCCCGGAGGAAGGGCGCCAAAGTGTTGGGTAAAGAGGCTACGTAGCACCCCTTCGAATATGCAACCAGCACCCGGGAGCCCCCAGTGCCAGCGGATGGACTTCCCCACTTCTCCTCTATGCAGATGTGTGTTACTGTCAATGGTCAAGGCATCAGAGTTGAGCCATTTTATTATTTTTTTGTTGAAAAAAATAGGGGAAAATCATTCCTGATTGGTACGGGCTGTATTATCTGGTGGTGTTCTGGCATGAACCTGACTTGTATTATTGTGTTAAATTCAGTAATTATGGGATAAACTGGGGGGGGGGGGGGGTTCTAAACCAAATCAAAGTGAATAAAATGTCACCTCCAGGTGTGCGCGTTGAAGGGGCATGGGGCAATATCGCCCTCCCCCCCCCCCCCCCCCCCATGGCAGTGGACCAACTCACTTACGCGCCACCACAGACAGACAGACAGACAGACAGACAGACAGACAGACAGACAGACAGACAGACAGACAGACAGACAGACAGACAGACAGACAGACAGGCAGGCAGACAGGCAGATCGCCAGGCCACTGAGCTCACACTAGCACTCCACCAGCCCGCCAAGCCAGCGCCTCTCAGCCCAACCCAGCTCCGCTGTGGCGGCCCGCACCAGTCCGCTCTTTTTATTTTTGTACTTTGAAGCAATCCTTGACAGAAACAAAACAAGACAAAAATATCGACGCGGGAGGGATGGGCATCTCAATCAAGCCCACCTTGCCACTAGCTTTAACTAATCAACAAACTCAGTAATGAAGACTCAGGTGGGGCGAGGCCTGGACACCTGGACACCTGGGCTCCGGTAGGAAGGAGCTGAGCAGAGGCCCACGGCCTGATCGAGGGTGGGGAGGGGATGGGGTGGTTGTCGTAGAAGCACAATGCTGTGCCTCGTTAGGGATAAAATAAGAGAAATAATAATTAAAAAAGAAAACAGAAGAATATATTGGTTTGGTGGTGATGACTGTAGCCTGTTTCAAAGTGTTCTTTTTTTGAGTGTGTATAATAAACACTGAAGCTGATTTATGAGAAATGTGATCAGTTTGTAATTTTGTCTTTTCTCATCCTAACCCACATCCGCATGCTGGCACACACATACACACATACCTTGACAAGTCTTTCTTCTTTATCTGTTTTGAAGTTGCTTTGACTCTTTCCCCCTCTCACTCCCAACAGTATATGTCAGTCACACGCCACAGTCAGCTGTGGGCAGGGAACTAATGCATCACCATGACAGGAATAACCAATTCAGGATGAAAATGTAAAATGTATTTGCATCTAGTTTTGCATAAAGGGTCAAAAATTGGCTAATTTGTTACTTGCACATGTCACTGCTGTTGCTAAAGCTAGAAGTTTGTGAAGACCGATGAGTCACCTGAAGTTGCGAAGTACATCGGCCCTAATGTTTCAGGAATCGGAGAGTGTTTTTGACTCTGTGGTAGATGTAAGAAGAGGTGTTATTTTTTTCCTTACAAGGTCTACGGCTCTGGTAAACCAGAGGCGAAAGATGGGGGTTGAAACTGCAGAAACAAGAGCGTAAAGCGAGAGGAAGAAATGAGTCAAGGCAAACTGAAAGTGAACACACACGGCCCTGAATTTTTTTATCCCTTTTGTGGGAAGTGATGTGTGATGACAGTCACATTAGCTCCACTGCAGACTTGAACCAGAGGGCATGTTTAATACATTCACCTGTGAGCTGGGTCAGATTTCTCATGACTTAATAAGGTGATGGAGAAAGTTGTGATTCCACAAATAAAGAATGCTTTCATGTGTCATTAGTCAATAATTAATATTTTTAACTAGAAAAAAAAAATCTTTATTTCCTGTTCTCTTTCTTACTCTTTCTTACTTTTAAAATTCAGCCCACTCAACTGTTTTTTTCTATATGCCTATTTCTTCCTGGCTTTGATGTGAGGAAGTTCTGCATTTTGCAGAAGACATCATCTCAAAAAACTGAGCCGGAGTGATTCACTGGAGAGAGAACAAGAGAGTGGGGGAAAAGGAGAAAAGAACAAAAGTGTACACCTCTGCATGTTTCCTTTCACTTCAGTTTGTCTGTCATCCAGTGCACTTCCTGTCATTGCATTGCTGAAGGTAAGTCTTGTTTTTGTTAAAAAATAGTAGAATAATATCATCTTACTAAAAGGATGTGTGTGAAACCGGGGTAACAATGCTAAGACAAATCTCCTGGAAACACAGTCTAAATTTCTTTTCGTTTAATGTTGTTCCCGTAATAAAAGTGTTGGTCCCTGCGATGCTTTGCCACTGGTAATAGGACATTTGAGTGTATTTCAATGAATTTACCTTTAATGTTGATGAGTGCACTGTTATTTTCATGATAAACAGGGTTATTGTCTGATGGGTTAAATTATTAAATTGAGCTGATTGCTGATCTTCCATTCTGGCAGTTAGACATGGACCACTCGCAGCAGCTGGTGGTGCTTTTTCTGGGCCTTCTTGTAAATGCAGGTGAGCCTGTGTGCTGAACATGCAAAACACATTTGAGAGTAAATCATAAAAAACTGATTCAAAATACACAGTTCAAAGCATAATCAAAAAGTAAAAAATGCCTTTACAGCAAAGGAAGGTGGCATCACTTCTTTGTTGAAAAGGTTTACATTTTGAAACATCTCAGTGATGCCGTTTTAGTAATTAGTCAGGTGGAGATATCAAAATTAAGTAAGGGAAAGAAATGTCAGACTTTTGTCACAAATGTCTTCTGTACTTTATTTTACAGCTGACTTGCATGCCATACATTTAAAAACTCCCAAATATGTATCCAACAGACAGAGGGTTCCTTCTCAATTTGTTAGATTAAATCCCAAAGATTACAGGGTATGTTTTAATCCAGGACTTGACTGACCATCACGGTTGGGGGGGCGTAATGTAGAGTAATCCTCATTATTGGGGCCCTAATCTTAAACGTCTAATAGACTTTTTAAACCAACCCTCACACACAGGTCTCACACACAGCTCTCTGCGTGATTTTGGACAGAATATTTACAGGGTGAATGAGCGTGTCACTGTACATTTTTCAGTGGCACACCAGTTTAAATATAACTGTAGCTGAAGTATTATAAGAATAAAATATTCAAAAGCAAATAGGCACACCCATATAATTGTCCATGAGTTATTTCAGGTTCATACGCGTGTGAAAGTATAGTGTGCGTAATTGAAACATCCTTTTACATAAAACTTACAATCAATATTGAAAGGTTCATATCTGTGAGAGTCTGAAATGACAGGAATCATGTTTATTTGAAGTACATGGATTCTTAATAGGACTGGTTGTTAAAGATCCCTAAATTAACAACCAGTCCTAATTTATATCACCTGTTGATCATAGTTATTAAGGGCAAAGAATATATAATGCTCTTTATAAACAAATTGCGAAGATGATTTATCATATCCATACTGTATTTTCTGATTAGCAACTATTATGTCCTCTTACCAACTGGCAGATCTGTTTTAATGAAAGTGCCTTAGTCTAAAGACTGAATCCATAAACAAAAGCTTTTAATGAGCTTTATGATCATATTAAACATTAGCTTGAGTGCATTTTCAGACCTTCATCTTGCCTCACAACGACTTTGTTCATCTTTCTATTATTTCAGCTGCAACTCCCCTAGTGAGCCAAAAAACAACCACATCCAAACCATCAAATGTGTCCACCACACTTGTGTCCTCCAATCAACCCGCAGCCCATTCACCAAAGACAAGCCCAGAGGTCATAACCTCTCCACCACTCCGTAAGGTGGTCCTGATGACAGTGACATGGGATAAGAAGAATCCATGCAAGGGGCCTGTCCAGTGTAATGGTGCGTGACATACCCAAAAGCGGTTTTCTCTGTGTTTTTAGTAGGTAAAGCTAATAAATAAATGAGGGAAGGTCAAGCACCTACTAAATTGACTAATTGTTATATTTTTACAGGGGTAACTATCTCCAAGACACCCATTAAGCAATCTGAAGGTGCGTCCGTGCAAGGGCAGCAGACATATCAAGTCCCTCCATGTTAGCCTCTTCAAGGCACCATATTTACTTAATAACCACAATTAATCTTCCTTTCTCCTACCTTTCATACTTCTCCCTCTGCTGCAGCAGGCTACAGTGGGGAGCTGGCTGCATATAAGGCCATCACAGGTCTGCTTCTGGTCCTGGTGCTGGCTGTTCTCCTCCAGCGCTACGGGAGACCTACATACGCCGCCATCCGCCAAAGACGTCAGTCCACAGAAAATCACTGTGTTACTGTTGTCATGCCCACAGTTTTTGCATACATTCAGTAAATAATGATTTCAGTGTCGGTGAAATCATACCACATGAGTGATGTGACTTTTGTGTGCTGCATTACAGTGTCACAGAAAAGGCAGTCGCGATGGGTTGGCCCTACGCAGAGTCAAAGTGGTAGGTTGCGTGACCATTTACAAAAATGCACACACATGCAAATACACAAGAACACACACACACAGACAATATGACATTGAGTTGAAATACGGAATAATGTACTGACAATATGTGTATCTGGCCGTCAGTTCACTATCATAGAGAACAACAGGCCGGACTTCATCCCAACAACAACACGTCCAAGAGACACTCCTATCCAGGTGGGTATTTCTTTCTCTTCCTCGCTCACACTAGCCCACAAATATATTTACTCACAGTTGATATTTTTGTTTGATTCTGTATTTTTCCCAGCAGCCTTGGAAAAGCTCACAGTGTCAACAAGCAGAGAGCCTTCGTCTAACCGGAATAGCGACTATTCATACAATTAAATTATAACCTTTTTGTCTGTTGTCATAATCACAACCAAACAGTTATTCATCTGCCACCCATCTTGCCCTTCTTTCACATTTCTTCTGTGTTTTTTTTGTTTTACTTTTTGAAAATGACTGCCATGTTCATAAAAGTGTATTTCTTTGAATTTAATTTTCTAAAATAAAGCCAATTTTTGAAACAAGACGAACCATGTTGCATAAAACTGTTTCTCACACAGATTGAATCACAAATTTACAAGCTGTGAAACCAAGACCGGGAGAGGTTTTGGGGAGGAGGGTGTAGGAAAGCAGACTTTTGTAGATGTGTGGTTTCCTGCTGCGTTTTCTGTCGTCTTCCTGTTTGTGTTATTTCTGTCATTCACACACGCTTCTAGCTCTAAATGTATTTCATTATGCTCTGTGCCCCCCCGACTAACCTCATTTTAGATGTGCATCCTCCTGCTCTTCCCCACCCCTTTGCTTCTCTCTAATGCATTCGTTTAGTTTCCAGGACATTCATTACGGTGGGTTATAAACCATCACATGGAGTGCATTGCGGGATTTTATTGCTCTGTTTTTTTTAGATTTTTTTTGAGTGAAAAACTGTGCCTTCCTTAAATTCTGACAAAGAGAATAGAATCCAGCCAATAATCCTTGGTCTGTGTGTGTTTTCTGTTGCATCCATCTGTCAGTCTGTGTATGTGGAGTGTATATAATAGTTGTTTGGCGAAAATTACAGAGAGATGGAAATTAAGGTGATTTTTGCTGCTTTTGTGTGCGTGTGTGTGTGTGTGTGTGTGTGTGTGTGTGTGTGTGTGTGCAAGCAGCAGGATGCACATTATGTATCCTATGGAGCTCTGTTCGAAATCAGTGTTTGTATGCTGACAAATGCAACACCCAGTTGTGTGTGTATGTGTGAGTTTTTATGGGGTGGCAATGGTGTGTGTCTGAACACGTGTTAGGTCTGCGTGGCATATGTGTGATGGTGCTGAACATTTACTGCATTGGTGAGCAAGGGTGAACACTGTGTCACTCTCTTAGTCAGGCCACGGTAAGGGATTAAATCTCTGGTTTGAACAAGGTTCCATCATAGAACAATGACAGATGACAACAGATTACATGCACAGATTAACGGGGAGAGAGAGGGAGAGCAAAGCAAAAGGATGAAGAATAATGAATACCAGCCACATTCAACTATCTGTGACTCTATCACATATATCAAAGGCATTAAGTTGGCCCGTAAAAGTCAAGCCAAAAAGAAAATCATAAAGCACTTTTGTTATGCACACTCAAATCTCTTAGTTGCACTTGATCACGAACATTCCTGTTTTCACGAACAGTCAAGAAGAGTGATATATGACCGTGCCGCATTTTATGAAGTTGCACACACTGACGATGTCTGCGAATGACAAGAACAATGAACAGAACACTCGGGTAAAACGAATTAAGTAAAAGGTGGACGTTACGCATATTGTTTTTTGTGCCCACAAGAAAACAAGACCTAGTAAGTTGGAGGAAAGATTGTGTGGGTTTGTGTGTGTCTGAGAGGGAAAGAGAGAGAGAGAGAGAGAGTGAGAGGGAGACAGAGACAGAGAGAGACAGAGAAAGAGAGAGAGAATTATAGTAATATGAGTGTCGGCGGTGCTTTGTGAAATTTAATGCTATAGGTTTACACTAAGCCTCCTGTGGTGAGGACATTGTGCCTAAGCTCCTTCTGTTGCCCTATTATGGGTATCAGTGCACAGAAGTGTGTCACAGGGAGCCAGATGAAACTGAGTGATTTAAAGTGTGTTCTGACTCCCACCACCCCCCAGTCACATAGCTCACAAGCAGCCCACCATTTCAATTACAACCCCCCGCCCCCCCCCCAACGTCAAAACTTTGTATCTATGAGAATCCATAGTGTTGGCAGAAGGGAAGGAGACGGATAAAGGCGTGTTTAATATGGAATGCTTCGAGGTTATTCCCTGGAGCAATGCAGGGTTAAAGGACACCCTGGTGGAGGATATACAGAGAAATACACTGATTTAAGAATAATTAATTGATATGGAGAGAGAGAGAGACAGAGAAAGAGAGAGAGAGAGAGAGAGAAAGTGAGAGAGAGAAAGTGAGTGAGAGAGAGCAAAACAAGAAAGATGGAAAAGGGAGGGGAGGGACAGAAAGAATAGGGATTATTTACTGTTTTAAATGAATAAATCCGTATTGTGTGAATCGGGCACAGAGGGGAAGGGAAAGAGGTGGAGGGGGAGGGGAGGGAGGCAGGGAGTAAAAAAGAGAGAGACACACAAGAGTAAGCAGCCAAACAGCAATACTGACAAATCCTACAGAGCAATTTGTGGGGGACATTTTATTAAAAGCGACGAAGAAAGCGACGAAGAAAAGGAATAGCTATCATGGCAAATCCTGGACCTCAAGTTCTTAACATCACCAAGAAGTATCTCTGACCAGTCTTGACAGTGAGACAATAAGAAAAGTGACTTTTTTTTCTCAGCTAGATTTCAGTCCCATGTCAGAAGAGTACATTTGGGGAGCACAATGGCACTGAATATCGTACAGGCCACTGAAGCATCACACCGACTAGAGTAGAGAGGACCACTCCATATAAGGTAAGTAAATGGGTCCCTATTTGAAGAACATAAATATAGGTGTATAGTAGCGCATTTTTGATAGAAATTGAATTTAAAACGCACTGTACCATATACCAAATGTTAGGCAAAAGCATGTGTATGCACTTTTTCTTATTTCAATTTGCAGATTAGATTTTTTGCTTAAGCTGCACTGAACTGCCAGGCAGCACAGGAAATGACCAACTTTGCAACTGCACATTTTGTGCAAAACTTAAGGTGCAAATTGTGTTGGTCTACAGCACCGTTCTGCATGGTGGTGTTTGTGACAGTGTTTGAGACCGTGCTTGTGTTTCACTGCACAGGTGCAGGGATGAGTGTGCCTGGCTCCCACAGTTCACATTGTAAAAGAGGGGTTGTCATGGCGATGCTCCTCTACTCCTGTTTCGCTCTTGGTGAGTGAGTTCTATGAAAAATCTTAAAATATTGACTATGTTGCTGCTTTATCCTCCAAGAAACGTCAGAATCCTAATGCTTTCTCCATCTTTGGTCATCATCATCATGTTCTCCACTCTAAAGCTGGTGCCCAGCTGCCCCTGCCAGTCTCTCTCCCTGCACAGATCTCCGTTCCCCCTCCATGGCGTTCCCTTTCTCTCTCGCAGGCTGATTTAGGGGTGCTCTTCTCCAACTCCAGCCCCTTCTCCTACAGCCAGTCCCTGCTTCTCATGCCTCCACCGGGGGCCAACTCTAAGGCGGGGGTCCAGGCTTCATTTGGGCCTTACTCTGTCACGCAGGTACACTTGGACAACCACAATGCACTTTTTTTTTTTTACAGAGTACTTTTTTTGTCTGTTTTCTTGGTCACATGATGGATCATGAAAAGCAGCTGTAAATATGACAAATCCATATTTATATACATGTTTTATATTTTGTTCTATTACAGATATAGCTTCATTTCATAATCTGTCCTAAATTTCCTTCTGCCTCACTGTTCCACTTTCTGAGTCTCTTTTTGTGTGTTTGTTTTTCAGCTGGTCTCCACACCTATCCTCCCTCTTTCTCCTCCTCTCTCAGCATACCTCCTTACAAAAACAATCTTGAAGGAAAAGAAAGGAGATAAAGGAGAGAGGTTTAAAGTGAGAGTGCTGTTTCATATGAGGGGAGATGCTAACAAGGGAACCTGCATCACCCTCCATGCCTTCAAAGAGACAGAGGAACAAAAAGCATCCTGTATAACCCAGGTAAGGTTTTCAGTTTATTGCACATCATGCTGCCTTCCTTTTCATTTGGCTTCACATCATGTATGTTACTTTATCATTTTATACTGTAACTTCTAGTGTAACTATGTCTGCTAAATAGCACAATAATTGAAATTTGTATCACTCTATAATTGTATTACTTCATAAACAGCATCATGATAATACAGATATTGTATCACTGCTCTGGTGGTGCAGTTTTATCACTGAATGACTGAAGTAAAAATGATTCTCTCTTGTCTCACTCTTCTCTGGCAGCCCCCACTTGGCCTGTGCGTGGTTTCCATAACCTTACCCAAGGACTGGTTTGAGTTGGATCAGTCCTTGCAGGCCAACCCAGGACAGAACCCCAGGCTGAGATACCAACACAGGCACCGTGGGCAACATGGGCGTGGGCGCCGGCGCCACAACATGCCCAGTGCACTGCGGGACCACCCCAGCCCTCGGCCCCATCACCTCCAGCTCTACTACTCCTCCTCCGGCGCCGTCTCCAACCACAAGATGCCTCCCCTGGGCTGTGCCGAGGACGACAGCCAGCAGCCACAGAGGAGACTGTATTATGTAGGGGCTGTGGCTTTTCCAGACAGGGAGAAAGATAGAGATATGGCCAGAAAGACAGTGGGGTGTTCAGACGGGAGGGATGAGGATGATCTCAGGCTGGACTACAATGTTGTCATTCGCTATCGCCGAGGACCGGTTCACACTGGTCAGCCCGCTGGGATCTCTGTCAACTTCAGGTCAAATTTCACAGGTGACTCTGTAACTATTAGGTGAGTGAATTTGTTCAGTGAGTTCTGATGCTGCCATGACTGGTTTAGCGTTGTTTTGATTTCTGATTACATTTCGTACTGCAGGCTGAAGGTAAAGAAAGGATTGCTCTCTTTGGTGGAACAACCATCCATGAACTCCGATCTCTGGAGTGTCACTTTAGAGAGAACGACAGGCTCCAAGCATGATACCGTCTCCATAATCTGTCACAAAGTTGGGACTCGATCGGTTAAACTAAGGTACGGGTGAACTGCAAAACACTGCCTTGCTTGTGTCGTGTTTTTTAATCAAATAAACCAATGTATTCCTTCAGGTGAACACTGAGTCTCAAAAGAGCTCTGAATTGAAAAACCTCCAACATGATTTGTGGATATTTATTTATCAGCACTGTAGATTAACATGCATTTATCAGGATGCATTTATATTGATTCTTCTGTTGTAAAGTATCTACATTAAATCATGCATGCTTTTTCTGAGGGTAGTGACAAAATTAGCCTCACTGTCTGATTCCCACCAACCCTGCTGTCCCCTCAGTCAAACTGACCTGCTGGAGGTTGCTTGTTTCTTGGTTGATGGCTTGAAGAGAAGCTTTGGAGTTGCCATGACAGTGACCATGGCTTGGTGGGTGGAGTATTCGAGTCGTAATACCAACGTATCCCCACACGGAGCAGTGACAAGTTTCCTGTCTTTCACTGACAGAGATATTGTGGGCATCGCTCCCATCACAGAGGTAAGCACAATGTGTTTGAAACTATTTTACTTCCCATCTCATTTATTCTTTTATTCTATGTTTCTTTCAATTTGAACACATAGTTATGTTAGGTCACTTTTCAATCTATGAATGGTGTTCTGTAAACAAAGAGTATTATTGTTGTTGTTATCATCATTACTTTCATTATTCACTCTCAGTCTTGTTTCCATTTTACTGCTATGTGATAGCTCTTTATTTATTTTTTCTATCCACAGAGCAATACAATCATAAACACAGCCATCTTGACAAGCCAGCCAATGACCCTTCCAGTAATTGTGTTGGCTGTTGGAAGTGATGGAAAGGTATCTGATGTTACCTCTGCAGTAAGGTGTCAATCCACTAACGAGGACATTGTCAAGGTAACAGGACAGCTCATACATACATCATAAACAACCGTCAAAGTTCAAGTGTCTTAAAACGAACAACAGACATATCAAACCCAAGAAGAAATGCGATATGCGATCATAATTATCAGTGTCTTACTGCAATCCCCCAAATAACAGGTATCAAGCGACTGCTCCACCCTCTTTGTGGATGGGAGTGAATCAGGGGTGGGCAGCACTTGTATTGAAGTGGAGTTCTCTCTTGGCAAGCTCAGCGGGTCTGTTTGTCTGTCAGTCTGGGCCCCCGTGGTCCCTCTACGCATCTCCCTCTCAGACTATGTCCTCAGTGCCATCGAAGGCTGGAGCTACATCAGCCAGGGCAGGTAGGCTCCCCACAGTTCATAGCACCACTATGCCCCCTGTTGGAGAAAAGAATAATCATGTATGGGTCTGCACAGGATTCATGTCACTACACATTATACCATCCTTCTTACTTTCACTGACTGCAGGGACGTTATTCTTTATCGAGGTTTGAATTTTCATTTAGTGTTTTTTTTTTGTGCAAAATCTTTACTCATTCAGAGGACATTTCTAAGTAGTTTATAAACTCCATTAATGTCTGTTTCTTTCAGATGTACTCCAGTTTTTCAGAGGTCCACTGTGCAGGTCCTGGCCCAGTTCAGTGCTCATTCTTCTACTAAGAAGGGTCAACCAACCTACATGCTGGGATCACCTGACTGGTTTGTGGATGTGACAGAGCTGGTTCGGGACTGGCTGCGAGTGGGAAATCCACGCGTGGCAACACTTAACAAGCAGGGCTATCTGATTGGCTTGGAACCTGGAATAACTACATTGCATGTTAGTAAACAAAAGATCAGCTTGCACTCCATCATCTGTGCCCCTCCCTGTCTGCTATCCCTGATTCCCTTTCTTCCTTTCGTTCATTCCATGTTTTTTCTCTTCTTTCTCATTGTCATTATTAGGTGATTTCAAGCCAGTGGGATGGTGTGCTTGGCAGTGCTGAAGTGGTGGTGACTTCTGAAACAGTGACCCCAGGTGATCTCTCAGTGCAGCTGATTGGTGGACTGGGCTTGGCAATCAATTCTAACCCTGCCCACCAGTCTGTTGTCACTGCTGCTGTTACAGCACACAATACTCTCTACAACTATGGACAGGTATGTGGAAATATGAATCTGACATGACATCTTTCACAAGGCTCTCTCAATCTGGCCATGTTTAGAGCTTACTCTCTGGCCACAATATTTAATTCTCTCTTCTCTCTTAATCCACAATTATTTTTCTCAGGAGGCATCTACTAGTATTTGGCTCCAGTTTAACGATGACTCGGCCATTCTGGTTTCCGCATTCAGCACTGTTCCCTACTCCTTGCGTCTCTCCTCGTTGGCCGAATCTGTGGTTGCAGTGACACCCGAGCCACTGCAGCGCATCCTGGCCCAAGGTGAGGGGGGGGGACCACTGGTCAAAGCAGAGCTCCTCGTTTCAACCTGTGAGCCACTGTCCAACAATATGGAAGCCAATGTGGTGAAAGATGGGGGTGGAACCAGAAGACTAGCCAAAGGATCTGGTTGGATAAGGGTGAACCTGGACACAGAAGTTTGGCCAATAGGAAGCGACTCAGACACTGAGATGTTTGATGTGACCGACATGCTGTTGGAATCTGACAAGGACCTTTACGGCAACTTTGGTGACAAAGCTGTTTTAGGGAACATTACCAGCGACTATACTGCCAATGCTGGTTATGGTATAATAACCAGGAATGATTTAGAAAGGGCAGTTTTGACCCCAAACCATCAGGAGAGTGCTGTTTACTTCTCTCCTGGCATGGGAAGAGAGAAAGAGCGGCCTGTGCAGGGAGATAGGGATCTGGAAGTAGGGTTAGGAGCGGTGCTCTCGCTCCTCTGTCTTTCTGCTCTCCTCTTCCTGGCCAACTGTCTGCCCTGTGCTCTTCGAGAGAGGAAGAAGAGGAAGCAGAGAGAAAAAGAGGGACGAGGGTCGCAGGAAATGAAGGGAGGAATAGAGGTGGAAGAGGATGAAGGTGAAGAAAAAGAAGAGAATAAGCTCGATGAGCAGGTAGCAAGACTGAAAACAAAAGTGAAATTTTGTAAGGGAGATAAGATACATACAGTACACACAGACATAAAGTGCAGAGACTGAATGAATAAATAAATTAATAGATAAAATGTAAACAAATAAATAATCTAGACCACCACAAAATTACATATATTATCAAGATGAAACATATTGTCATATACATATTGTCTATCAACATACATACATGCATAATAATTTACAACACAGTACACTGTATATGGCCAATACATAGTATACACTTGCCTCAGCATATTGCAGGTGAGAGGAAGGAAGGTAGACTAATTTGTCTGGCATCTTGTTGTCTTACCATTAGTTGTTATTAAAGTGGACATAGTTTTGTAGGCTGTCAGGCAGCTCTGATCAGATGAGTTTATTATTCATTCATGTACAGACAATCTGGCAAACATTCTGGTTAGGCTACTGCACAGTATACTGTTCTCTGTGGTTGGACAAGTCGTATGACACGGTGCACCAAATCAACAAGCTAACACAATTCCTGAAATGCAATTTTGTTACACTGTGGTAACTGCAAATTCAACTGAGATTTGTTTTCAATTCATATACAGAGCCATTTGACTTGAATAGGCCTAATCTTTATGAAGATAAAGGCTAACACACAGCAATTTACAAACAATTACAACAATTTGCATGTATACAACTACACTCACACATTAAAACAAAATAATGTTTGTTGATTTAATTATTAAGCCGTTGTTGTTCAAATTAGTTTGCTGCATTCATAAAGGGCCATAAGTGTGATGAAATGATCCGCTACAATGCTAGCAAACCTTTTGAATGTGGAACGGTGGTGCATCTGATTACTTTTTCTTTGTGGTGACTGAACTCTCCTGCGTTATTGAGGGATATTGTCTCTCTTTTATTTTGTAAATAAATCTTATATCATCTTTGAATGACTTTCGCATACATATTCAGTAAAAAAGAGAGGTGAAAAGAAGAAAGGAGAAAGAAGGAAGAAAATGTGGGTATTTCCGCATCCATATTTATCTGTGAAATGCATTTCTAACTGCTTAAACAAAGTTTTAAGTATTAAATGTAAAGTTTAAAGTGCATTTATATCAAAGTTCCATAAGTGCATTTCCCCTAACTTACATAACACATAACATTAGTATAATTGACACAATGGGATACAAATCAGCAACATAAAATAATACAATTAACAATTGATGATAACACATATCTCAACACCCCCACTATATATTATATTATAACACGGGTAGATGAAATCAAGCATTCTGAGAGTGAGTTCCGGGGTGTGCTTTAATCAGGGATATAGTAACTGTATGACCTGTTTACATCTACCTGAGCGTTCCATATCAGTGCGCACTCAAAAAAAAAAAAAAAAAGATGGCGGCCTGTTGGGAACCTGTTAGTGGGAAATGTTTCATGTGAATTAAGCTATCTACACAACTTTGTCTACATTGACTCGGTTATTACAGTGCATGAAATGCCCTGTATTGTTATTCCTAGGCTTCTTCTTCTTCTTCTTCTTCTTCTTCTTCTTCTTATTCTTGTTACCTTTTTCTGCGATTAATTCAGCCCGAACCGCTTAACGTAGAAACTTCATTCAAACTTTGTCGCGTAGGTCTTGTAAAAGACACTTATGCTATGTATTTTTCACTTTTCTAAACTTTATACTTTTTAAGATATTAAAGAAAAACGAATATAAATTTCTCCCATTGACTTACATTGGGCCATTATGACATCATAATAGGGTCTTTAAACTGGCTTGCACCTGTGCTTTACTGACACCTGTGCCAAATCAAAGGAATCTCTTCTCTCTCTGTCCCTCTCAATTTAACTGTAACTAGGAACATTAAGACACCATCCATTCTCTATTTTTTTTCTCTCCATCTTTCTCTCTGTCAACTTTCTCTCACATTCAATCTCTCCTTCACTCCATTTTTATCTCCTTTTTTCAATATTTTCACTTCCATTTTTCTTTCCTTCTTCCACTCTTCTTGCCTTTCTTTTTTCCTCCATCCACTCTTCTTTCCTTCTTCCACTTTTCTTTCCTTTCTTCACTCTTCTTTCCTTCTTACACTCTTCTTTCCTTTATTCTTTCCTTCTTTCACTCTTCTTTCTTTTCTTCTTTCCTTCCACTCTTCTTTCCTTTCTTCACTCTTCTTTCTTTTCTTCTTTCATTATTTCACTCTTCTTTCCTTCTTCCACTCTTCACTCTTCTTTCCTTTTGTCTTTCCTTCTTCCACTCTTCTTTCCTTTCTTCTTTCCTTCTTTCACTCTTCTTTCTTTTCTTCTTTCCTTTCTTAACCTTTGCATTTCATGCACTGGTATTTCCTTCAGGAAATGCATTTTCTAGTTTGTTTCTGTGCTACACAAATGTTGCAGAGTATTGTAAGTCTTAACTGAAAGTCTCGAATATTATTTGTAGGTGGCTGCTAACGCTTAGACCAAAAATCCATTAAAAAACATTGTAGCTAGCTAGCCTCGCTGCTAATAAGTATAACGTAGCTCTCACACGCGAGTTAGTGGCAATATCCAAATCAATATAAACAAATATTAACAAAGTTGAAAGTGTCCCATTGTATTTTTTGTTATTTTAATGGCAACTTTATAAAATGAGCAATATGAATGAATAAAATGGTGCGAGATCGATGTCGATCTCCTAGCTAATCATCAACCAACTTTTGGTTCTAGGCTAACAGACGTGGTGTTCCCAATGCTGTTTGTCTGTTGCATAGCAACAGTCACACAAAGGGGGACTATTTTCTCTAGGCTACTGAAATGCGATACACAATGTTTGGTGGCTGCAACTTTTTTGTGCTGAAAGGCAGCTTACTATTAATAATTGAATTACAGTGCATGAAATGCCCTGTATTGTTATTCCTAGGCTTCTTCTTCTTCTTCTTCTTCTTCTTATTCTTGTTACCTTTTTCTGCGATTAATTCAGCCCGAACCGCTTAACGTAGAAACTTCATTCAAACTTTGTCGCGTAGGTCTTGTAAACGACACTTATGCTATGTATTTTTCACTTTTCTAAACTTCATACTTTTTATTATACGGCTCTTCAGAATGTTCCAAAAAGTACCGTTGATTTGAATGGGCCATCCCTACGTCATACCCATACATTAATTCCTGCTAACAGACCTCTGCGAAAGATAATCACCGCTGTCATTGGCAACGGGTTTTGTACTTCTAATTCACATCTTTCATATCATTCCGCCAGAAGTCCAGTCATTTTAACGCAACAGTAGAGAGTAATTTGAAGTCAGCAAGTAATGGGTTGCTATGCAACACCTGAAACTTCAAAGTTCTATTTGCTTGAAGAACTATTTATTTCTAAACGGGACACATGAAACGGCACCTAAATCATTAAAAAGAGATATGTTGGAGGAATGTCTTCTATCGTTTTTGGCAAGTACCCGTATAATAAGCGGGATAATGTATTGTCCGTCGGTCATTCTACAAAAATAATTCCCTTCGGTACAAAACAACACCCTCCGCTGCGCGTCGGGGTGTTGTTCGCCCCGTCGGGAATTATTTTTGTAGAATGACCTCCGGACAATACATTATCCCTTACTTAAGATATTAAAGAAAAACGAATATAAATTTCTCCCATTGACTTACATTGGGCCATTATGACATCATAATAGGGTCTTTAAACTGGCTTGCACCTGTGCTTTACTGACACCTGTGCCAAATCCAAGGAACCTCTTCTCTCTCTGTCCCTCTCAATTTAACTGTAACTAGGAACATTAAGACACCATCCATTCTCTATTTTTTCTCTCTCCATCTCTCCATCTTTCTCTCTCAGTCAACTTTCTCTCACACTCAATCTCTCTTCTTCACTCCATTTTTATCTCCTTTTTTCAATATTTTCACTCTCTCTTTATCTCTTCATCCAGAGCCACTCTTGTTCACTCTTCTTTCCTTCTTCCACTCTTCTTTCCTTTCTTATTTTCATCTTCCATTTTTCTTTCCTTCTTCCACTCTTCTTGCCTTTCTTTTTTCCTTCATCCACTCTTCTTTCCTTCTTCCACTTTTCTTTCCTTTCTTCACTCTTCTTTCCTTCTTACACTCTTCTTTCCTTCTTTCACTCTTCTTTCTTCTTTCTTTTCTTATTTCCTTCTTCCACTCTTCTTTCCTTCCTTCACTCTTCTTTCCTTTCTTCTTTCATTATTTCACTCTTCTTTCCTTTCTTCTTTCCTTCTTCCACTCTTCTCTTCTTTCTTCACTCTTCTTTCCTTTTGTCTTTCCTTCTTCCACTCTTCTTTCCTTTCTTCTTTCCTTCTTTCACTCTTCTTTCTTTTCTTCTTCCTTTCTTAACCTTTGCATTTCATGCACTGGTATTTCCTTCAGGAAATGCATTTTCTAGTTTTACTTAATATTTATAATGTCGCTGGCAACAGTGTTATAAAAGCAATAAGGTACTCGAGTCAGTAGGCCTACTGTATCGTCAATAATGTACTTGCGCGTCGGGCCTAACAACACCCTCGAACAAGTACATTATTAATGTTTAGTACTACTTATTATTGATACAGTACTACTGCCTCTCGAACCTTATTGCTTAATTAGTGCTGTCAGTTAAACGCGTTATTAACGTCGTTAACACAAACCCATTTTAACGCCGTCAATTTTTTTATTGCGAGATTAACGTTTTTTTTTTATTTAAATGTTTTCTTTTAGATAAAAGTTCGCAAACTGTGTAGTAGGCTAACATTATGGTTTGAGATAATGGTAAGCGTGATACGAAATGGATGATAAAAAGAATGGATGATAAAAAGCTTTGAATGAAAATTTTACTTTTAAAAGTTGTGTTGTGCAAAAGAAGCGAGCTTCACTGTTGCCTGAAAATGTCAACAGGCAGCTGGCTGAAAGCAAAGTAGAAGGCTTACCATTTATTGGTTACCTAACTGTTACGGTTCATTGTTACTGAAATAAGAGGCCTGACTGCTATGTTCCCAGCAAACTTGAAAAAAAGAAAATATTAAGCCATGGTTTAACTGCACTATAGACTGAGTCCTTGTATACCTGAAATGTGTTACGGATTGCGGGTGATGTGTGTACTCACTTGCACGACCACAGCAGTAGATTTAGAATAATTAAATTTACTTTCCAGGGTTCGGTACACGGTAAGACAGTCCAAAAGCAGGCAAACAATCCAAATGGGCAAAGGCAAAAGAGAAGTCGAAAACAGTCCAGGGTCAGCAACACGAGAAATATCAATAACTAGAAAATGCATATCCTGAAGGAAATACCAGTGCATGAAATGCAAAAGTGAAGAAAGTTAGAAGAAAGGAAAGAAGAGTAAAAGAAGGAAAGAAGAGTGAAAGAAGAAAGGAAAGAAGGGTGAAGAAAGGAAAGAAGAGTGGAAGAGGGAAAGAAGAAAAGAAAGAAGAGTGAAAGAAGGAAAGAAGAAAGGAAAGAAGAGTGGAAGAAGGAAAGAAGAAAAGAAGGAAGAGTGAAGAAAGGAAAGAAGAGTGGAAGAAGGAAAGAAGAAAAGAAAGAAGGGTGAAGAAAGGAAAGAAGAGTGGAAGAAGGAAAGAAGAAAAAAAGAAGAGTGAAAGAAGGAAAGAAGAAAAGAGAGAAGAGTGAAGAAAGGAAAGAAGAGTGGAAGAAGGAAAGAAGAAAAGAAATAAAATTGAAAGGAAAGAAGAGTGAAAGAAGGAAAGAAAAGTGGAAGAAGGAAAGAAGAGTGGAAGAAAGAAAGAAGAAAGGAGAGAAGAGTGAACAAGAGTGGCTCTGGATAAAGACAGTAAAGAGAGAGTGAAAAGGGAAAATATTGAAAGGAGAGAAAAATGGAGTGAAGCAGAGGAATGGAGTGTGAGAGAAAATAGACTGAGAGAGATAAAGAGAAAGATGGAGAGAAAAAAAGTAGAGTATGGAAGGTGTCTCTTAATATTCCTAGTTATACAGTTGAATGGAGAGGGACAGAGAGGAGAGGAGCCTTGGAACATTGGCGCAGGTGTCAGTGAAGCACAGGTGCAAGCCAGTTTAATTACCCTATTATGATGTCATAATGGCCCAATGTAAGTCAATGGGAAATTTTGCATTCGTTTTTCTTTAATATCTTAAAAAGTATTAAGTTTAGAAAAATTCAAAAATATATAGCATAAGTGTCCTTTACAAGACCTACGCAACAAAGTTTGAATGAAGTTTCTACGTTAAGCGGTTCGAGCTGAATTAATCGCAGAAGTCGGTACAAAGAATAATAACTAGAAAATGCATTTCCTGAAGGAAATACCAGTGCATGAAATGCAAAAGTTAGGAAAGGAAGAAGAAAAGAAAGAAGAGTGAAAGAAGAAAGGAAAGAAGAGTGGAAGAAGGAAAGAAGAGTGAAGAAAGGAGAGAAGAGAGGAAGAAGGAAAGAAGAGTGAAAGAAGGAAAGAAGAAAAGAAAGAAGAGTGAGGAAAGGAAAGAAGAGTGGAAGAAGAAAAGAAAGAAGAGTGAAAGAAGGAAATCATAGTTGAAGAAGGAAAGAAGAAAGGATAGAAGAGTGAAAGAAGGAAAGAAGAAAGGAGAGCGAAGAAAGGAAAGAAAAGTGAAAGAAGGAAAGAAGAGTGGAAGAAGGAAAGAAGAGTGAACAAGAGTGAAAGAGAAAAAGAGAGTGAAAATATTGAAAAAAGGAGATATAAATGGAGTGAAGAAGAGAGTTGAGTGTGAGAGAAAGTAGACTGACGCTGGGTGCCCACGGTAGATATGTCTTGCGTTTAGACGGTAGGCGAAAAGTCGGCTGGGGGGCGTGGTCAGAAAAAATGATGTTTGGCTGTAGCAATGTTATATGAAACTTATTAGCAGCCAGCTAGCTAGCCACTATATATTCCAATGGGGGGTTTCGGTTAAAGTTGTAGCGGCAAGCTAGCAGTAATAGTTCAGTAATAGTTCAGAGTTCAGTAAAGATGTTGTGCTGATTACTTTAATTTATAATTTGTGTACATATTCTATCTAAACCATATCAGCCAGTTCAATCACGAAAACGTATGTAACATATTTAGCAGCTAGCTAGCTACAATGCTACAATGTGTTTTCAATGGGGTTTCGCTCATAGTATTAGCGACAAGCTAACTAAATGTTGAGAGCTTAATTTAAGCTCTACAATATTCAGTTTGACCTCACAGTATTCGTGTAGCATATAAACAACAAACCGAGTCAATTAGACGTATACAAGTCGTGTAGATAACCTTTATTCACATAAAATATGTCACGGTAAATGAGTCCCGATGTCCGCCATCTTGTTTCAAAATTTTAGTTTACTCCCGCCCCTATGAGCTACGTTGACTTCCAAATCACACACACGCCGAACTGATTGGCTCTCAGCAGGCAGCAAGTCGCCTTTATTTGCATAGAGTTAAAAAATCCCCAACTTTTAGCAGCCAGGAGAGCCGACTTTTTCCTCAGCCGTTGTCGGCAGCCGACAAGTCGCCTCCATTCTATCCCAATGAGAGCGACATAAAGTCGTGTCCCGTGGGCATCCACCGTGAGAGGGATAGAGAGAAAGATGGAGAGATGGAGAGAGAAAAAAGTAGAGAATGGAAGGTGTCTTAATGTTCCTAGTTACAGTTAAATTGAGAGGGACAGAGAAAAGGTTCCTTGGATTTGGCGCAGGTGTCAGTGGAGCACAGGTGCAAGCCAGTTTAAAGACCCTATTATGATGTCATAATGGCCCAATGTAAGTCAATGGGAAAATTTAGATACGTTTTTATTTAATATCTTAAAAAGTATAAAGTTTAGAAAAGTGAAAAATACATAGCATAAGTGTCCTTTACAAGACCTACGCGACAAAGTTTGAACGAAGTTTCTAAGTTAAGCGGTTCAAGCTGAATTAATCGCAGAAAAAGGTGAGAAGAATAATAAGAAGAAGAAGCCTAGGAATAACAATACAGGGCATTTCATGCACTGTAATAAGTACTAGAAAATGCATTTCCTGAAGGAAATACCAGTGCATGAAATGCAAAAGTTAAGAAAGGAAGAAGAAAAGAAAGAAGAGTGAGAGAAGGAAAGAAGAAAGGGAAGAAGAGTGAAGAAAGGAGAGAAGAGTGGAAGAATGAAAGAAGAGTGAAAGAAGGAAAGAAGAAAGGAAAGAACAGTGGAAGAAGGAAAGCAGAAAAGAAAGAAGAGTGAAAGAAGAAAGGAAAGAATAGTGGAAGAAGGAAAGAAAAAAAGAAAAAAGAACTAGAAAATGCATTTCCTGAAGGAAATACCAGTGCATGAAATGCAAAGGTTAAGAAAGGAAGAAGAAAAGAAAGAAGAGTGAAAGAAGGAAAGAAGAAAGGAAAGAAGAGTGTAAGAAGGAAAGAAGAGTGAAGAAAGGAAAGAAAAGTGGAAGAAGGAAAGAAGAGTGGATGAAGGAAAAAAGAAAGGCAAGAAGAGTGGAAGAAGGAAAGACAAAAGGAAAGAAGAGTGAAGAAAGGAGAGAAGAGTGGAAGAGGGAAAGAAGAAAGGAAAGAAGAGTGAAAGAAGGAAAGAAGAAAAGAAAGAAGAGTGAAGAAAGGAAAGAAGAGTGGAAGAAGGAAAGAAGAAAAGAAAGAAGAGTGAAATAATGAAAGAAGAAAGGAAAGAAGAGTGAAGGAAGGAAAGAAGAGTGGAAGAAGGAAATAAGGAAAGAAAGAAGAGTGAAAGAAGGAAAGAAGAAAGGAAAGAAGAGTGTAAGAAGGAAAGAAGAGTGAAGAAAGGAAAGAAAAGTGGAAGAAGGAAAGAAGAGTGGATGAAGGAAAAAAGAAAGGCAAGAAGAGTGGAAGAAGGAAAGAAAAATGGAAGAAGAAAATAAGAAAGGAAAGAAGAGTGGAAGAAGGAAAGAAGAGTGAACAAGAGTGGCTCTGGATGAAGAGATAAAGAGATAGTGAAAATATTGAAAAAAGGAGATAAAAATGGAGTGAAGAAGAGAGATTGAGTGTGAGAGAAAGTTGACAGAGAGAAAGATGGAGAGATGGAGAGAAAAAAAATAGAGAATGGATGGTGTCTTAATGTTCCTAGTTACAGTTAAATTGAGAGGGACAGAGAGAGAAGAGGTTCTTTGGATTTGGCACAGGTGTCAGTGAAGCATACTAAGGCAGAAGGCAGTAACTTCTATGTTAAAGCTCAGTGGTATGATAACAATGGAATAATGACCCTATTAATTAATCAGTAGTAATACTATTTCATTTATCACAATTACCAATACAATGATTATCACACACACACACACACACACACACACACACACACACCATTGAATTATCACATTAAGCACATAAAACAATGAACTTGAATTGTCACATGAAACACATAAAACATCTATGTCAGTCCATTGGGGTGTGTGTGTGTGTGTGTGTGTGTGTGTGTGTGTGTGTGAGAGAGAGAGAGAGAGAGAGAGAGAGAGAGAACGATAGAGAATGAGGCCCATTTTCCCCCTCCACATGCCCCCGCTCGCCAAGCGAAGTTACCCGATTTAGATGCACCTTTTTCGGACTAGCCACAGGCACTGGGTGGGTGAATAGCCCGATAGCTTAGCATATCTGCCATGCAATTCTAATGGTAATGCTACCTAGCTTGGTATGCTAACTGTCGGTAGCCTATACATCGTGAAATCAACCAAAATACTGATGTCACTGGCTTTAATTTGATAATGGCATGTTAGTAGTACATTTAATATCAGTACATTTGTTTAATTACTGCTGATATTTTACAAATACGTCAAAAACTCATTTTTGACCAAACTTGAAGTTACGGTCTTTTGCCTTAGCACGGCAGAGTAAAGCACAGGTGCAAGCCAGTTTAAAGACCCTATTATGATGTCATAATGGCCCAATGTAAGTCAATGGGAGAAATTTATATTCGTTTTTCTTTAATATCTTAAAAAGTATAAAGTTTAGAAAAGTGAAAAATACATAGCATAAGTGTCGTTTACAAGACCTACGCGACAAAGTTTGAATGAAGTTTCTACGTTAAGTGGTTCGGGCTGAATTAATCGCAGAAAAAGGTAACAAGAATAAGAAGAAGAAGAAGAAGAAGAAGAAGAAGAAGCCTAGGAATAACAATACAGGGCATTTCATGCACTGTAATAAAAGAAGGAAAGAAGAGTGGAAGGATGAAAGAAAAGTGGAAGAAAGAAAGAAGAGTGGAAGAAGGAAAGAAAAATGGACAAAGAAAGAAGAAAGGAAAGAAGAGTGAACAAGAGTGGCACTGGATAAAAACAGTAAAGAGGGAAAATATTGAAAGAAGGAGAAAAAAAAGAGTGAAGCAGAGAGATGGAGTGTGAGAGAAAGTAGAGTGAGAGCGATAGAGAGAAAGATGGAGAGATGGAGAGAGAAAAAAGTAGAGAATGGAAGGTGTCTTAATGTTCCTAGTTACAGTTAAATTGAGAGGGACAGAGAAAAGGTTCCTTGGATTTGGCGCAGGTGTCAGTGGAGCACAGGTGCAAGCCAGTTTAAAGACCCTATTATGATGTCATAATGGCCCAATGTAAGTCAATGGGAAAATTTAGATACGTTTTTATTTAACCCTCTATACCCCAACGGAATTCTAGAACACTGCAGCAAAATCCCACGAAAAACAGAGAATTCCTTCATTTTTTGTTATTCTGTAAACAAACAGTTACAGTTAGAAAACAAAAGAAAAATTACAATTACAAGTTTGTTTTGTTTGAAAGGGCATAAATTCTTTGTTAATATGATATCAAATATGTATTAGTGACTTCTACAAATATTAAAATACAAATCATTACACACACCCTAAAGTTCAAATTCATAAGTTTTGAACCGTACAGCAGATGTAGTTATTATATTTAATATATTCTTAATGTTTTTTATTAGTATTTGTTATATATTTTGAAAATAAATGAATAAATATTAAAATAAATATTAAAATATTAACACTACTTAACCATACAGATTACCAACATTTTTGCTAATTTGGTGGAAAACACCTAACTCTATGCCTCTTCAAAAGCATCCTGGTGCAATACATTTGTGGAGGAGGTAAAGGTGTTTGTGAGGATAAACATCCACCTGGGTATCCATCATATACCCTCTTTTCTTGACTACTGTTCATCTGATCCAGCCTTACAAGTGTCCTATGTGGCAGACACCAATGCCATGAAATAAGTATGAGGAGTTATTCAGATACCTACCCTGTTCAAACCCAGGGATAGCAGACTCTGGTAACAAGCTTCCGAAAGTGAGACCATTACAGTTTTTTCCAATCATTTTCACACTTGGTTCAATACCATGTACTCTTTCTCAAAACACTTAACACATCCAGCTGTAGACCAACTAAATGGGATACTTTTCCATTGCTTAGATCCAAAATGCAGTCAATGTTCACCACCAGCAAAATGCTGTGCAACTACAGCATTTTTTTTCTTCAAGATATTTAGATACTCTGTTCAAAACAGTTAACTTTAGTTTTTTAACCAGACACAATTTAGATCACTGTAGATGGAAAGATGCTGTATTTTCAGACAAATTAAATTATACACTTGACATAAGACAGATTTAGTTTTTAGCCTACATAAATGTATATAGTTTACATCTTGATTTGAATTTAGTTTACATCTTTGTTTTGTTTGTTTTGCAGCGTTGCTACCAACTACCGCTGTACAGCATTTGCATTGAAATGTACATACATGTAAAATATAGATGTACTGTAGGTGTCAATGAAGACATTTTCCCACTATTACTGCTGCTTATGAAAGTCATGGGCCATCAATGAGACAAAGTGACCCAAAAAGGGAACTAAAACAAACATGTCTATCCAAAATGATTTACACTATCATCTTTCATTGGCCAGGAATTGAACCCAGGTCAGATAGCCTACTTGTTAGCCAACAACACTAACCACTGTACCACTTATCACACCTGGCATTCTTGCCACACAAAACTTGTATGTACAAACCAACGGAAAAGTTTGTTTTTACAGTTTTTTCCAATTATTTTCACTCGTCTCAAATACCATGTACACATTCCCAGAACACTTAACCCATCGAGCATACCAGTACACTATGTGAGGGTAGTAATAGATCTAATGTCAGACTACTATAGACTACAGACTGTAATGTCAGACTACATACAAACACCACCACTTGTAAACTGACAACTTTCCATCTTCAATTCCGTCAGTGAGAAACCTACTATGTCCTACTGAAGCTTCCTTACGCTCATCAGGCCTCTCGCTGTTCCTCTCCCCCCATGTCCTCACTTCTCTTTGCTGCCACAGCACCCTCACTCACTTCTCTACCCTCAGATGAGGTGGAACAATTGACATCCTGACACATAAAAGAAAAAAACTATCCTATTATTGTAAGCCATCACAGTGGAAGTCATTATTGTTTCATCCATTTTTATGTCAATTGTTTTATGCCACAACATCAGCTCAATATCCCAGTGTGTACTACATACAGACAAGCCATATCACATCTACTATAGATTTTTGTAGTAGTGATGTCCTATACCTTGGTCCTGATTTCATTGTGACTAGCTTTTCCACAGCATAAAAACTGTACAAGCTTAAAATTTAACATCATAACATATTACTAGTTGGCTGTCGAATAATCTGCTGAATACCATTTTAATATGAGGTTTTCAATATTCAATGATGACCTTGCTATTGATTGTAGCTACTGTTGTTACCATAAGCTTACAGCTCAAAATAAATGAGGGATTTGAAATACTAGTAGAGATGAAGTTTTTTTTACTATACATGTTATTTATCTTAAACTGATCAGTTTAGTAAGTGATGAGGCTGAGTCAATAGCTGGCTATCAACCAACTCCAGACGAACTCCTCAGACTAACGTTACCTCAGTCAATGTAGATAGCTAGCAAGTAAGCTGGCAAACTGGTCATGGAAATTGAGATGACGATACAAATTGTAAGACATTTCTTCTGAAAACCAGAAAACACAGCCGATTACCCACGTCGTTTATTTGTGCAAATAATAGCTCTCACCCACAGACGCGGGTGCTTCCTTCGTAGGTTGCTAAACTAAAGTCACGAATTGACCGCCATTTCCACAAGTGAGGTAACGTGAAAATTAGCTTTACTGAACGTCCCTCAAAGACCAATTATTAAATGTTACATATCTCTGCTAATAAAAGTGTCATGGGTTTACAATCCATTCAAACATCACTGATCTAGCTATGACTTTTGTCTATGTATACGATGAGGCTGGTGCTATTTGTAAACCAACACTTCTCAGTTACTGCCATACGAAGACGTTACTGGCGAGTTAGCTAGTCAGAAATAAACAGGAGGATAGCCTACTTATATTTCTATTTGAATACGGTTTTTTATTTCTGACTTCTCAAACAAGATCGTTACTGTCATACAAACGTGATTAGTCCTCGTTGGTGCACAAAAATACGGTATCATCCAGTGAGAACAGATGTAGACGTCTCTGATTTCTAGCCTTTACTCCAACAGACACTGTAATCTTCAGGTGATCTGTCAGTAGCAAGGTTAAACTAGAAAATGCATTTCCTGAAGGAAATACCAGTGCATGAAATGCAAAGGTTAAGAAAGGAAGAAGAAAAGAAAGAAGAGTGAAAGAAGGAAAGAAGAGTGAAGAAAGGAAAGAAAAGTGGAAGAAGGAAAGAAGAGTGGATGAAGGAAAAAAGAAAGGCAAGAAGAGTGGAAGAAGGAAAGACAAAAGGAAAGAAGAGTGAAGAAAGGAGAGAAGAGTGGAAGAGGGAAAGAAGAAAGGAAAGAAGAGTGAAAGAAGGAAAGAAGAAAAGAAAGAAGAGTGAAGAAAGGAAAGAAGAGTGGAAGAAGGAAAGAAGAAAAGAAAGAAGAGTGAAATAATGAAAGAAGAAAGGAAAGAAGAGTGAAGGAAGGAAAGAAGAGTGGAAGAAGGAAATAAGGAAAGAAAGAAGAGTGAAAGAAGGAAAGAAGAAAGGAAAGAAGAGTGTAAGAAGGAAAGAAGAGTGAAGAAAGGAAAGAAAAGTGGAAGAAGGAAAGAAGAGTGGATGAAGGAAAAAAGAAAGGCAAGAAGAGTGGAAGAAGGAAAGAAAAATGGAAGAAGAAAATAAGAAAGGAAAGAAGAGTGGAAGAAGGAAAGAAGAGTGAACAAGAGTGGCTCTGGATGAAGAGATAAAGAGAGAGTGAAAATATTGAAAAAAGGAGATAAAAATGGAGTGAAGAAGAGAGATTGAGTGTGAGAGAAAGTTGACAGAGAGAAAGATGGAGAGATGGAGAGAAAAAAAATAGAGAATGGATGGTGTCTTAATGTTCCTAGTTACAGTTAAATTGAGAGGGACAGAGAGAGAAGAGGTTCTTTGGATTTGGCACAGGTGTCAGTGAAGCATACTAAGGCAGAAGGCAGTAACTTCTATGTTAAAGCTCAGTGGTATGATAACAATGGAATAATGACCCTATTAATTAATCAGTAGTAATACTATTTCATTTATCACAATTACCAATACAATGATTATCACACACACACACACACACACACACACACACACACACACACACACACACACACACCATTGAATTATCACATTAAGCACATAAAACAATGAACTTGAATTGTCACATGAAACACATAAAACATCTATGTCAGTCCATTGGGGTGTGTGTGTGTGTGTGTGTGTGTGTGTGTGTGTGTGTGTGTGTGTGAGAGAGAGAGAGAGAGAGAGAGAACGATAGAGAATGAGGCCCATTTTCCCCCTCCACATGCCCCCGCTCGCCAAGCGAAGTTACCCGATTTAGATGCACCTTTTTCGGACTAGCCACAGGCACTGGGTGGGGGAATAGCCCGATAGCTTAGCATATCTGCCATGCAATTCTAATGGTAATGCTACCTAGCTTGGTATGCTAACTGTCGGTAGCCTATACATCGTGAAATCAACCAAAATACTGATGTCACTGGCTTTAATTTGATAATGGCATGTTAGTAGTACATTTAATATCAGTACATTTGTTTAATTACTGCTGATATTTTACAAATACGTCAAAAACTCATTTTTGACCAAACTTGAAGTTACGGTCTTTTGCCTTAGCACGGCAGAGTAAAGCACAGGTGCAAGCCAGTTTAAAGACCCTATTATGATGTCATAATGGCCCAATGTAAGTCAATGGGAGAAATTTATATTCGTTTTTCTTTAATATTTTAAAAAGTATAAAGTTTAGAAAAGTGAAAAATACATAGCATAAGTGTCGTTTACAAGACCTACGCGACAAAGTTTGAATGAAGTTTCTACGTTAAGTGGTTCGGGCTGAATTAATCGCAGAAAAAGGTAACAAGAATAAGAAGAAGAAGAAGCCTAGGAATAACAATACAGGGCATTTCATGCACTGTAATTAGCAAATACTTAAAAAAAGCCAATGACAGCATATCCCGTTTCCGGTTTCAAAATAAAAGTAAGAAGTTAATCTATCCATTAGCGGTGTATTTTTTCATATATTAATGTTGTAGTATTAACACCGTGTCTTTAAAAGTTACGGCCGTCGACGGCCGCTATGGGATTCTACAAGAAGGCCGTCCACGGCCGCTATGGGATCTAGAGGGTTAATATCTTAAAAAGTATAAAGTTTAGAAAAGTGAAAAATACATAGCATAAGTGTCCTTTACAAGACCTACGCGACAAAGTTTGAACGAAGTTTCTGAGTTAAGCGGTTCAAGTTGAATTAATCGCAGAAAAAGGTGAGAAGAATAATAAGAAGAAGAAGCCTAGGAATAACAATACAGGGCATTTCATGCACTGTAATAAGTACTAGAAAATGCATTTCCTGAAGGAAATACCAGTGCATGAAATGCAAAAGTTAAGAAAGGAAGAAGAAAAGAAAGAAGAGTGAGAGAAGGAAAGAAGAAAGGGAAGAAGAGTGAAGAAAGGAGAGAAGAGTGGAAGAATGAAAGAAGAGTGAAAGAAGGAAAGAAGAAAGGAAAGAACAGTGGAAGAAGGAAAGCAGAAAAGAAAGAAGAGTGAAAGAAGAAAGGAAAGAATAGTGGAAGAAGGAAAGAAAAAAAGAAAAAAGAATAAAAGAAGGAAAGAAGAGTGGAAGGATGAAAGAAAAGTGGAAGAAAGAAAGAAGAGTGGAAGAAGGAAAGAAAAATGGACAAAGAAAGAAGAAAGGAAAGAAGAGTGAACAAGAGTGGTACTGGATAAAAACAGTAAAGAGAGAGTAAAGAGGGAAAATATTGAAAGAAGGAGAAAAAAAAGAGTGAAGCAGAGAGATGGAGTGTGAGAGAAAGTAGAGTGAGAGGGATAGAGAGAAAGAAGGAGAGAGAAAAAAATTAAAGTATGGAAGGTGTCTCTTAAAATTCCTAGTTATACAGTTGAATGGAGAGGGACAGAGAGAAGAGGAGCCTTGGAACATTGGCGCAGGTGTCAGTGAAGCACAGGTGCAAGTCAGTTTAATGAACCTATTATGATGTCATAATGGCCCAATGTAAGTCAATGGGAAAATTTAGATTCGTTTTTCTTTAATATCTTAAAAAGTATAAAGTTTAGAAAAGTGAAAAATACATAGCGTGTCCTTAATAAGACCTACGCAGCAAAGTTTGAATGAAGTTTCTACGTTAAGCGGTTCGAGCTGAATTAATCGCAGAAGTCGGTACAAAGAATAATAAGCAGAAGAAGAATAAAAAGCCTAGGAATAACAATACAGGGCATTTCATGCACTGTAATTACTGCGAACACGGAGGAACACAGAGGGAACACAGAGGGAACACAGAGAAAACAGAGAGGAAAACAAGGAGGAAACACGGAGGAGACACAGAGAACCAAACTCGTAACAAATATGACGAGAACGCAACGAGAGACAAGAACACATGGACTATACACACAGTGAGGGACAGGTGAGAACAATCAAGGCGGGGCAGACAATGAGACATAGGTGGACTTAACAAGGGGAACTAGAAAATGCATTTTCTGAAGGAAATACCAGTGCATGAAATGCAAAAGTTAAGAAAGAAAGAAGAAAAGAAAGAAGAGTGAAAGAAGGAAATAAGAAAGGAAAAAAGAGTAAAAGAAGGAAAGAAGAAGAGAAAGGAGAGTGGAAGAAGGAAAGATGAAAGGAAAAAGGAGTGAAGAAAGGAAAGCAGAGTGGAAGAAGGAAAGAAGAGTGAAAGAAGGTAAGAAGAAAAGAAAGAAGAGTGAAAGAAGGAAAAAAGAAAGGAAAGAAGAGTGGAGAAAGAAAGAAGAAAGGAAAGAAGAGTGAACAAGAGTGGCTCTGGATAAAGACAGTAAAGAGAGAGTGAAGAGGGAAAATACTAAAAGAAGGAGAAAAAAAGGAGTAAAGCAGAGAGATGCAGTGTGAGAGAAAGTGGATTGAGAGGGATAGAGAGAAAGATGGAGAGAGAAAAAAGTAGAGTATGGAAGGTGTCTCTTAATATTCCTAGTTATACAGTTGAATGGAGATGGACAGAGAGAAGAGGAGCCTTGGAACCTTGGCACAGGTGGCAGTGAAGCACAGGTGCAAGCCAGTTTAATGAGCCTATTATGATGTCATAATGGCCAATTATAAGTCAATGGGAAAATTTGTATTCGTTTTTCTTTAATATCTTAAAAAGTATAAAGTTTAGGAAAGTGAAAAATACATAGCATAAGTGTCCTTTACAAGACCTACGCGCTAACGTTTGAGTGAAGTTTCTAAGTTAAGCGGTTCGAGCTGAATTAAGCGCAGAAGTCGGTAAAAAGAATAATAAGAACTAGAAAATGCATTTCCTGAAGGAAATACCAGTGCATGAAATGCAAAAGTTAAGAAAGGAAGAAGAAAAGAAAGAAGAGTGAAAGAAGGAAATAAGAAAGGAAAGAAGAGTGGAAGAAGGAAAGAATAATGGAAAGAAGAGTGAAGAAAGGAGAAGAGTGTAAAAAGGAAAGAAGAAAGGAAAGAATAGTGAAAGAAGGAAAGAAGAAAAGAAAGAAGAGTGAAGAAAGAAAAGAAGAGTGGAAGAAGGAAAGAAGAGAAGAAAGAAGAGTGAAATAATGAAAGAAGAAAGGAAAAAGAAAGAGTAAAAAAGAGTGGAAGAAGGAACGAAGAAAAGAAAGAAGAGTGAAATAAGGAAAGAAGAAAGGAAAGAAGAGTGAAAGAAGGAAAGAAGAGTGGTAGAAGGAAAGAAGAGCGAAGAAAGGAAATAAAAGTGGAAGAAGGAAAGAAGAGTGGAAGAAGGAAAAAAGAAAGGAAACTAGAAAATGCATTTCCTGAAGGAAATACCAGTGCATGAAATGCAAAAGTTAGGAAAGGAAGAAGAAAAGAAAGAAGAGTGAAAGAAGGAAAGAAGAAAGGAAAGAAGAGTGGAAAAAGGAAAGAAGAAAGAATAGAAGAGTGAAGAAAGGAGAGAAGAGAGGATGAAGGAAAGAAGAGTGAAAGAAGGAAAGAAGAAAAAAAGAAGAGTGAAGAAAGGAAAGAAGAGTGGAAGAAGAAAAGAAAGAAGAGTGAAGAAAGGAAAGAAGAGTGAAAGAAGGAAATAATAGTTGAAGAAGGAAAGAAGAAAAGGAAAGAAGAGTGAAAGAAGGAAAGAAGAAAGGAGAGTGAAGAAAGGAAAGAAAAGTGAAAGAAGGAAAGAAGAGTGGAAGAAGGAAAGATGAGTGGAAGAAGGAAAGAAGAGTGAAAGAGAAAAAGAGAGTGAAAATATTGAAAAAAGGAGATAAAATGGAGTGAAGAAGAGAGATTGAGTGTGAGAGAAAGTAGACTGAGAGGGATAGAGAGAAAGATGGAGAGATGGAGAGAAAAAAAGTAGAGAATGGAAGGTGTCTTAATGTTCCTAGTTACAGTTAAATTGAGATGGACAGAGAAGAGGTTCCTTTGAATTGGCGCAGCTGTCAGTGAAGCACAGGTGCAAGCCAGTTTAAAGACCCTATTATGATGTCATAATGGCCCAATGTAAGTCAATGGGAAAATTTAGATTCGTTTTTATTTAATATCTTAAAAAGTATAAAGTTTAGAAAAGTGAAAAATACATAGCATAAGTGTCCTTTACAAGACCTACACGACAAAGTTTGAATGAAGTTTCTACGTTAAGCGGTTCGGGCTGAATTAATCGCAGAAGTCGGTACAAAGAATAACTAGAAAATGCATTTCCTGAAGGAAATACCAGTGCATGAAATGCAAAAGTTAGGAAAGGAAGAAGAAAAGAAAGAAGAGTGAAAGAAGGAAAGAAGAAAGGAAAGAAGAGTGGAAGAAGGAAAGAAGAAAGGATAGAAGAGTGAAGAAAGGAGAGAAGAGAGGATGAAGGAAAGAAGAGTGAAAGAAAGAAAGAAGAAAAGAAAGAAGAGTGAAGAAAGGAAAGAAGAGTGGAAGAAGAAAAGAAAGAAGAGTGAATAAAGGAAAGAAGAGTGAAAGAAGGAAATAATAGTTGAAGAAGGAAAGAAGAAAAGGAAAGAAGAGTGAAAGAAGGAAAGAAGAAAGGAGAGTGAAGAAAGGAAAGAAAAGTGAAAGAAGGAAAGAAGAGTGGAAGAAGGAAAGAAGAGTGGAAGAAGGAAAGAAGAGTGAAAGAGAAAAAGAGAGTGAAAATATTGAAAAAAGGAGATAAAAATGGAGTGAAGAAGAGAGATTGAGTGTGAGAGAAAGTAGACTGAGAGGGATAGAGAGAAAGATGGAGAGATGGAGAGAAAAAAAGTAGAGAATGGAAGGTGTCTTAATGTTCCTAGTTACAGTTAAATTGAGAGGGACAGAGAAGAGGTTCCTTTGATTTGGCGCAGCTGTCAGTGAAGCACAGGTGCAAGCCAGTTTAAAGACCCTATTATGATGTCATAATGGCCCAATGTAAGTCAATGGGAAAATTTAGATTAGTTTTTATTTAATATCTTAAAAAGTATAAAGTTTAGAAAAGTGAAAAATACATAGCATAAGTGTCCTTTACAAGACCTACGCGACAAAGTTTGAATGAAGTTTCTACGTTAAGCGGTTCGGGCTGAATTAATCGCAGAAAAAGGTAACAAGAATAAGAAGAAGAAGAAGAAGCCTAGGAATAACAATACAGGGCATTTCATGCACTGTAATAAGCAGAAGAAGAATAAAAAGCCTAGGAATGACAATACAGGGCATTTCATGCACTGTAATAAAAAGCCTAGGAATAACAATACAGGGCATTTCATGCACTGTAATAAGAAGCCTAGGAATAACAATACAGGGCATTTCATGCACTGTAATTAACAGGACACAGGAGAAACCAAAAACACTAACAAACCAGGTGATGATACCTATATTCAAATCAAAGCTAAAGACATTCCTCTTTAGTGCATCCTATAGCAAAAAGTAGTTGCGTCGACAAACCCATCACCTGCTGCGCTAGCCATATATATATCCGAACACAAATAATGTTCTAATAAAAAAATACCAAATATTTCATCTGTGTGTGTGCAGGTTGCAAGTTGCAGGCAGTGTATGTTGCACTGTGAAAGAGATAACATATCTCGGGTGTGACATGCAGCTGTCCTCACTCACCAGAACTAAAAAAGAAAACTTACGACTGATATCTCCATAAGTACACTACCAAACTAAACTAGAAAATGCATTTCCTGAAGGAAATACCAGTGCATGAAATGCAAAAGTTAGGAAAGGAAGAAGAAAAGAAAGAAGAGTGAAAGAAGGAAAGAAGAAAGGAAAGAAGAGTGGAAGAAGGAAAGAAGAAAGGATAGAAGAGTGAAGAAAGGAGAGAAGAGAGGATGAAGGAAAGAAGAGTGAAAGAAGAAAAGAAAGAAGAGTGAAGAAAGGAAAGAGGAGTGGAAGAAGAAAAGAAAGAAGAGTGAAGAAAGGAAAGAAGAGTGAAAGAAGGAAATAATAGTTGAAGGAAAGAAGAAAAGGAAAGAAGAGTGAAAGAAGGAAAGAAGAAAGGAGAGTGAAGGAAAGAAAAGTGAAAGAAGGAAAGAAGAGTGGAAGAAGGAAAGAAGAGTGAAAGAGAAAAAGAGTGAAAATATTGAAAAAAGGAGATAAAAATGGAGTGAAGAAGAGAGATTGAGTGTGAGAGAAAGTAGACTGAGAGGGATAGAGAGAAAGATGGAGAGATGGAGAGAAAAAAAGTAGAGAATGGAAGGTGTCTTAATGTTCCTACACTGTAAAAAAAAAAAAAAAAGTTGGGTGAACTCAAAATTTTAAGGCAACAAACTTCAGTAAAATTTTAAGGCAACAAACTTCAGTAAAATTTTAAGGCAACAAACTTCAGTAAAATTTTAAGTTTTGCTTTTGAGTTTGCTCAACTCTGAATTCTGATTTTGGTCAACTCAAGAGTAAGTTCTACTAACTCATAATTTTACATTGTAATAACATTTAATCCTTACTTGTGCCAACTCTCCCCTAAGTTGTACTTACTTATTATTTAACATTGTAATAACATTTAATCCTTACTTGTGCTAACTCTCCCCTAAGTTGTACTTACTTATTATTTAACATTGTAATAACTTTTAATCCTTACTTCTGCTAACTCTCCCCTAAATTGTACTAACTTATTATTTAACGTTGTAATAACTTTTAATCCTCACTTCAGCTAACTGTCCTGTAAATTGTAGTAATTTATAATTTTACATTGTAATGAGTTCTTATACAGAATTCACTTTAAATGGGTTTAGTTAGTAGAGCAGAATAATTTAAGAGGAATTTAAAATCGCACACTGCAATAGTTTATAATGTAACTCAACTTTATAATTTATAACCAGGAACTTCTAATCAAATGTATAGATAATTACAGACGCAACATATACATTCAAAACATTTGTTTTATTTATACTGTATCAAACCCCTTCCAAAAGGGGCAAGTAAATGCAAACTATCGAGACCATGTAACATGTTTCAGAAAAACCAACCAAAAAAAAAATGTTTCAGAAAAAACTAAATAAAATAAGATGCAAAATAAATGTAAAGTGGGAGATCGAGATACACAACAGTTGATTAATTAACATGGAGTTGGATGGACAGAAGGGAACAATTCCAGATCCAAGTAAATGTAAAGTGGGAGATCGAGAATACACAACAGTTGATTAATTAACATGGTGTTGGATGGACAGAAGGGAACAATTCCAGATCCAACACTTTACTTCACTGAAGAAGTTTGTTTTTTAGGGATCTGACCGTTGCAGAGAGGTCCGACCCCAGTTCCATTATGACCTTTTGGACAGTTTCAAAGGTGTATTTCAAATCCTTTGGGTAACTAAGGTTTAATGTATAGATCAGTCCAACAAGGTAGGCAAATGCAGTTGGCAGGTAAGGGAGATCTTGGAGGACAATCTCTTCTTCCAACACAAGAGCAACATTCCTGACACTTTTAGAGACTGCTCTGCTATCATCCTCCAACACAGTGAGGATACCCACAATGAGGCCTTTCGTCTGTCCCTCTTCTGGGTCAGTGTCCTTGTGTTGACAGACAGAAAACACCAAAACATGAATTGCAAGACATTAGTAATTAAAATACTGTGAATCAGAATAAGCTCTTAATCTAAAATAACTCAAAATATTGTATAAACATTTTTTTTCCAAATAGAATTAATTATGAGTTTGACATATTAACTATTTCCATCCCATACACCACAATCAAAAATGTAACCCTCATACACACATCATATGACATCAATTAGGCTACATCAAGTCAAGGGCAGGACAGTGAAACTACAGAAGACACTCTGGACATGGTTAGGGAACCAGGAGGACAGAGAGGTTATGGTTGAAGACAACGTTAAATACAGCACTATAAATACAGTATAATAACATATTTACAATTTCTATTCATAGCCACTCACAGTTCCTGAAGAGCTTCTCCTGACTCTCACGGAGATACAAGGGAAGGCCCTTTAAAGCTGCAGTTTGTCTATGTGCAGTGATGTCAGATGTCTGAAACAAGAGTTGCATGAAACATTACAAGATGTAATTGACATATAAGAAGTAGAGTAAACATGCAGGCAGCTGTCCTTTTCAATATCCAAAATGATTGCTACGATTACGATTGCTCACTGTGAAGGTATATCCACTGGAGGTGCTTTTTGTGTCACTGACAGGCTCATATCATTATCAGTGTCTGACAACATTATGAAAAGGCTCCCCACAGAGCAATGTCTTTTTGTTTTTAAGATTACAATACCCTTTGTTTAACAAGAAAAAGCCGCTATATCACCTCGATTTGAAAACTGAATCAAAAACGTCTAAAAATGACCCATATATTCCACAATTCACACTACATGGACAAAGATGTAAACAGTCAGTGTGGACACATGTATGGAATCAGATCAATGCCATAAATATTTTGTAATCTGTAATATAGATTTTGTATCTGTAATATAGATGTTGTATCTGTGAAACCATCTACACTTTCAAAACCTATCTACAGATACGGATTTCAAATACGAAATGTATAGATACATTTCTACACTTTCAAAAACTATCTTCACTTTCAAAATCCATTTACAGTTACGGATTTCAAAATACAAAATGTATCTACACTTTCAAAAACTATCTTCACTTTCAAAATCTATCTGCAGATACGGATTTCAGTTACGGATTCCAGTTACGTATTATGGATACGGATTTCAAATACGAGTTACGGATTTCAGTTACGAATTACAAAATCTTTTTGGCAGTGTTTTAACCAGCTTTCTAAAGAGCCAATCAGCGCTTATGGCAGATTTTCTAACGCGCCAATCAACACATTGTATCCTGTACTGACTAGCCAATCAGCGCTAGCTTGCTGCAACTGCTGGGAGAGTTGAGTGAAACGGTTATGCAGGCAGCAGCAGTTCACTGGAAACAGACACCAAGACACCGAGAGATGGCACAGGTAAGAAGGCCTATATTTCAAGTTGTTAATAAAGTAATTGTAAAACGCACAATCATAGTCAATGGTTTTCACTCCACACTTCGTTCCACCTGTTACTCAGATCCTTGTCGTTGTATGGAAGATAGTATGAACTGCTTTGGTAGCTAACGAAAGCTAACGTTAGCATGCTTGTGACCGATTCACATTTAATTAAGATAACCATGAACAGTATTCATATGACCCATTATCACGATGAGAACATTTAGCAAACAAACTGCTATTGTCTTGTTCTCCAGACACATGCAGAGGTGGTGGTGGGGGTATAACGTTAGGTGCATCCTCAACTGGATAATGACCAGCCTGATTTCAAAACCACCTTGCAATGACATGTCATTTTCGTTTCTTTTCATGACACTTTGGGGTAGCCTTCTTGTAACCATTTTCTGAAGTCCTTGAAAACGCTTTATTGTGTATTTTTTGTGGAAGCGAGTTTTACGCAAATACACTAGTTAGATCCATGGAAGTTGATGGAACAGTTGATCTAGGCCAGGGGTGGCCAAACTAAGTAATTGTTTGAAAATTGATGCACTTAACATTAACTTTCTGCATGGACCATAAGCAAAAAAACACAATAACCTAGAGTCTAGTCACTTAAGCATAACACGTACAGACTCATAGACAGCAGCATAAAAAGGTCATAATGGAACTGGGGTAGGACCTCTCTGCAAGGGTCAGATCAGATCCCTAAAAAACAAACTTCTTCAGTGAAGTCAAGTGTTGGATCTGGAATTGTTCCCTTCTGTCCATCCAACACCATGTTAATTAATCAACTTGTTGTGTATCTCGATCTCCCACTTTACATTTATTTTGCATCTTATTTTATTTGGGTTTTTCTGAAACATGTTACATGGTCTCGATAGTTTGCATTTACTTGTCCCTTTTGGAAGGGATTTGATACAGTATAAATAAAACAAATGTTTTGAATGTATATGTTGCGTCTGTCTGTAATTATCTATACATTTGATTAGAAGTTCCTGGTTATAAATTATAAAGTTGAGGTACATTATAAACTATTGCAGTGTGCGATTTCAAATTCCTCTTAAATTATTCTGCTATACTAACTTAACCCAATTAAAGTGAATTCTGTATAAGAACTCATTACAATGTAAAATTATAAATTACTACAATTTACAGGACAGTTAGCTGAAGTGAGGATTAAAAGTTATTACAACGTTAAATAATAAGCTAGCACTGTCCTTGACTGTAAGTGAAAATCAGGTGGATGTGTGTATGCACAAATGGCTACACTATAACTGCGTATGGTTGGAACAGTGATCTAAACATTATTTTCCCTTTGATGTTTGCTTTCAGAAAAGAAAGTTCATCTGGAAGTGTCCCTGTACAAGAGATTTTATCTACTCTTGCTGAAAAGATCAACCAGAACCAAGTCAACCGGTTCAACATAAACCGTGCTGCTGTGCTTGATGGTGCCATTCGGGGCTTTAAAAGAATCTCGTTTGACCCAACACACAGGATAAGTGTGAGATTTTCGGACGACAAAGGAACAAGTGAAGAAGCTGTGGATCTTGGTGGTCCAAGAAGAGAATTTCTTCGACTGCTTACAGAAGCTCTTGCACAGTCTTCAGTGTTTGAGGGAACAGAAGGGAACCTCAACTTGGCTCTTGATTCATCAGGTATATGGCTCCCATACCATTTTGAACCTCATAGTGATTTTAATCCTTTGAAATAATAGACTAACACTGTAAAAAGCCAGTGTGGCTACCCTGGTACCAAAGAGGGTGCTGAACTCAGATTACGAACTGTGATTTTAAGGCATTTCCATGGCAACAGTTAAAAGGTTATGCTAACACTACCTAAATTCTACCTCTCTTTTTTTTCAGCTGTCAGAGAGGACAGATACTTTGTTACAGGAAGGGCTATTGCATTAAGTCTGGTACATGGAGGGCCTTCACCAATTTTTTTCTCTCAAACACTGTTTGACTGCATTGTTCAAGGGCCAGAGAAATCAAGACCAAACCTTGGGGACATCGCCGACTCCGACATCCGTGAGAAAATACAAAAGGTTTGATGCATTTTCATTTCATCATATTCAGCATTCTCTATCTATCTGTCTTATCATTTGTGCCCCCAATTCAGTTAAATGGATCAGCTTATATCCGTTTTACACTGTGGTATTATGCATCTGCCACAAGATATCATTTTGGATGTGACGAAGTGCCCAGGTTGCGTTCATTGGACTGAAGTAGTCTTACCCAATTAAAAGTAAAATCATATCACTGGCACGTCATCAGCCACTAACGTCAAAGTTACGATCACTTCTAGCAAAGCAGTGTTGAAATATGAGAACATTTGAGTTTTGAGCTAAAAGTAGTCACTGGAATAATGTTTAACTGGAATTTGGATGAGAATTTTATCTGATTTTTAAAAAATAAACTGTTAATCATTTTTAGGTTTCAGAATCAACAACTCTGGAGGAACTCACCCAGTCAACTCAACCTCTCCAAGACTATCTTGCCAATGCAGGCTGTCTGAAGCCACTGAAAAGTGTTGACGACAGGGATAGACTTGTGGAAGATGTCTTGATGTTTCAAGTCATTAATCGAGTCCGTGGACCATTTGAAAGGTAGTTTAAATTTAGTTAAATTGAAAATCCTGTTGTTTGATGCCTGACACATGCAAAAAAGTGAACTCTTCATTGAATCACCATTCCTCCCATACTGTCATAGGTTCAGAGATGGCTTAAAAACGCTTGGAGTCCTGGAGCAGATCCAGAATCATCCAGAATCGTTCAGTCCAGTGATGTGCTACAATCCAAGGCCGCTCACCGCTGACCAGGTTGATGGGCTGTTCCACATCCGGTGGTCAGAGGAGGGGAGCAACCAGAAAAGAGAGGAGAGAACAGTAGTTGCTTTCTGGAGGGACTATTTGCAAGATGTTGAAGGTATGTGTGAGAGATAGAGAGAACAACTCAGGAAACTCATATGTGCACTTTTCTAGGAAAAGGGAAACAAGCTTCTGGTGTTAACATGACAAAGTTTATGATTTAAAGTATTTGGTCTGTCTCTCATTCATATTTATCTTCCACCCCAACAAAGTCCTGAAATGTAGTTTGTGTTCTGTGCTTAATTCTATGCTGTCCTGCTTGCTCCACAGAGGAAGATGGATCAAAGAAGTTGGGGGACATCCTAGCATTTGCAACTGGATCTGATGCAGTACCACCAATCGGCTTTTCTCCTCAACCATCTCTTGAATTTCTTCACCCTAGTGGTGAAGCAGCAAAGTTCCCTGTTGCCAACACCTGCATCAGCTGTCTTCGACTGCCGATCTACAGCACGTACGATTGTTTTAAGACCAACATGGACTTTGCAATAAGAAACACAGGGGTTTGGCATGCCATAGATGATGAATTTAAAGTTGAAAAGTATAAAATGTAACAGTATGAAAAAAAAAAAAAAAAATGTCGGTATCCACTCCAAAAATGTTGGAAATTCAAATTACTGAATTCACACTAGACACAAGTTTGCTTGCTTTGTTAACTTCAGTGGATACATTTCCTAGTAAGGGCTTACATTTGTCCTGTTTATTGTCAAGTTTAATTAAAATGTACTTTACTTGTTGAATGAGCTTGGGGGTTCTGTTGCAGAATGTAGATGTGTCCAATCTACTTTTTTTTTTATACAGGTACATTTACATCAATAAATCTTTTATGTAATAATAGCCCAATCTCTTCATTCAAGTTCAAGTTTATTGACATACTAGACATCAACTAGCAACATCAATATCAATGTAGTGAAATTATTAGGCTAAGAGCCAACTCAACTTTGCACACTAGTAAGAGAATCATTCACTTAGTCCTCTGGGATGTCTTGCTTGCAAAAAATTTAAAAGAGACAGAAATAATTGTATTCCATGATTTCCATCATTCATTAATGGGTCAATTCATTCTTGAATTTCTTGCATGGTACTGTTGCTTACATGAACACTGTTTTCAGGAACCTCAATATTATTCCTGCTCTCTACTGTAGGTAGCGGTTCGCCATTATCAGTGCCTAAATGTTGATCAGTCTGAAACACACCACGTATAGCTGTGTTGTTGCTTCCAATATGACTGACAACACCTCTATGCCACAATTGCAATGGGGTTTGGCTTCCTTGGGTAGAGAGTCCATGGTTATTCCATTGACTCCTGAATTCTCTTACTCCCCTTCGAACCCGAGGTAAGTAAATGTAATGCAAACAAAATAAATGAAGATCACAAAGAGAGTCAAGTATGCCTTCATTTTCCATAAACGTAAATAAGTCAGAGAAGTAATAAGAAATGACTCTGTTTAGTTCTGCCCATAGCCTCTCTATTCTTTGGTTGTGTACGCTGCGCCCCATGATCATACTCCCTCTATTCACCCCTCTATTGTTCAGCATGTATCGGGCAACCTCTATGTTTTCCCTTCCATGGTCGCTCCGTACTCTCGAAGGCAGACCAAAGTCAGATACACCTTGCTGAAACAGGTTCAAAACACTTGATGCCCTGTTATTATTGAGGCACTCAAGGTATATGATGGAGCGACTGTACCCATCCACACAGCCATGGAACACCATTCTCCACCTCACCAATTTATGGTTCCCGTCAATATGCCTGTATAAAAGAAAGAAGTGACAGCTGTAACAATCCTGGAAAAACACTCAGAATTATTTAGGGTCACATCATACAAGTTGTCCATCTCTATGGGCCAGAAATATTGTTGCGAGACCTTAATGAACCCTTAGAGTAAAAAAAAGGTTGTATGTTTGTGTTATTTGTCCATTAGTATCAGTTATAATGTAGCTGGCTTCCCCAACTGATAGCCGGGCAAGATCACCATTGAGCAATAAAACAATGAACTCATGGTGAACAGCCAAATATCAACAATATTCAAAATATTTGTTAATCTTGTCAACCATAATGTGGCTAATCTCCCGAGTGTGTGTGATCTGTGATCACGATCACTTTTATGTAAAATATGGTGATCAAAATGATCGTGTTGATCACACACACTCAGGGATACATTGTATTTTTTTTTTTTACTCAATGGAGCTAAACCAGTCCTCGGTTGGGGGAAGTCAGCTAGTTCTAATCTAGGGAAGCCTATGAGCGAAACTTTTGTACAGATAATATAAATACAGGGATCACAAACAGTAACGTTAGGCAAGCCATAACTTGTAAGAATAGACCTGTCAATGGCCCAAAGCAAAGAAAAAATACAACTTGAACCTACCTCCACTGGGAAATGGATGCTGGCAGATAACAGTTGTATGAGAGACATCTGATTCCTGCAGGTGAACTCCAGATAGTCAAGGTCTTAGGGCTGCCGATCTAAGGCCACCTCCAACCTAGACCTCAGTCTGTGGAGAACATCATTTCCCACTGCCACCTGACAAAAATGCATACATGAACATCCAATACACAATCAGCACATAACACTCAAAGTAGACATTCATGTTAACATATTACCAAAATTATGATAATGGTTCTTTGTCATGGATATGGATTGGTCATGTGTATGACTGTAAATGTTAAAGTTACAAGAAATTACAAATGTGGGGTTTCTGGTTAAAGCAAAAATCAACAGTTAACAGTTATTTTTCAACATGCTGCTGTCTATGAGTCTGTACGTGTTATGCTTAAGTGACTAGACTCTAGGTTATTGTGTTTTTTTGCTTATGGTCCATGCAGAAAAATGTTAAGTGCATCAATGTTCAAACAATTACTTAGTTTGGCCACCCCTGGCCTAGATCAACTGTTCCATCAACTTCCATGGATCTAACTAGTGTATTTGCGTAAAACTTGCTTCCACAAAAAATACACAATAAAGCGTTTTCAAGGACTTCAGAAAATGGTTACAAGAAGGCTACCCCAAAGTGTCATGAAAAGAAACGAAAATGACATGTCATTGCAAGGTGGTTTTGAGATCAGGCTGGTCATTATCCAGTTGAGGATGCACCTAACGTTATACCCCCACCACCACCTCTGCATGTGTCTGGAGAACAAGACAATAGCAGTTTGTTTGCTAAATGTTCTCATCGTGATAATGGGTCATATGAATACTGTTCATGGTTATCTTAATTAAATGTGAATCGGTCACAAGCATGCTAACGTTAGCTTTCGTTAGCTACCAAAGCAGTTCATACTATCTTCCATACAACGACAAGGATCTGAGTAACAGGTGGAACGAAGTGTGGAGTGAAAACCATTGACTATGATTGTGCGTTTTACAATTACTTTATTAACAACTTGAAATATAGGCCTTCTTACCTGTGCCATCTCTCGGTGTCTTGGTGTCTGTTTCCAGTGAACTGCTGCTGCCTGCATAACCGTTTCACTCAACTCTCCCAGCAGTTGCAGCAAGCTAGCGCTGATTGGCTAGTCAGTACAGGATACAATGTGTTGATTGGCGCGTTAGAAAATCTGCAATAAGCGCTGATTGGCTCTTTAGAAAGCTGGATAAAACACTGCCAAAAAGATTTTGTAATTCGTAACTGAAATCCGTAACTCGTATTTGAAATCCGTATCCATAATACGTAACTGGAATCCGTAACTGAAATCCGTATCTGCAGATAGATTTTGAAAGAGAAGATAGTTTTTGAAAGTGTAGATAGTTTTTGAAAGTGTAGATACATTTTGTATTTTGAAATCCGTAACTGTAAATGGATTTTGAAAGTGAAGATAGTTTTTGAAAGTGTAGAAATGTATCTATACATTTCGTATTTGAAATCCGTATCTGTAGATAGGTTTTGAAAGTGTAGATGGTTTCACAGATACAACATCTATATTACAGATACAAAATCTATATTACAGATTACAAAATATTTATGGCATTGATCTGATTCCATACACATGTGTCCAATTTCCGATTTCAGTCCGATTTAAATTGGATATTGGACACATGTGTCTCCCCAGAACTAGATTCATTGTGTCCGACTTGAGTCCGACTTGAGTCCGACTGGACTCCGATGTAAACCCCTGGACACACGATTCGATTCCGCTGGTAATTGGACTGGGCGCGCATGTGTCTCTCGTATCTGATTCAAATTGGACAACAACAACTTTTGCACGTGCTTGAGATCGTGCCCACAGACATATACATGCATCATATATGGGCCATTCTACCGAATTGGTGCAAAGTCAGGTCGGAAATATTTTGAATTTTTTTTAGTTTTATTCCCAAAACTTTGTCTGTATGTATATTGTACCATATCTAAAGTACACATATCTAGTAAAAGAACAGTCAATTTTGATATTGTATTTTCAGAATGTGTTGGAATGTTTTTCCTCTTCCAAAAATTGTCACTACCGAAACATCACATTTACTATAGTAAAAAAGTATTATCATTGACCTGTTCAGATTGTGTTTCCTTCCCTTCTCTGAAGAGTATTTTTACAAATATTTCTTGAAGGTTTTCATAATGAAATTCATAAAAATGAAATTTTAACCAAATTTTCAAGTTCAATTTATACAATTCATCAAAATCTAAGTGCAATATTTCTTTGTAAAATGCAAAATACTGATCATATTGATTCCAGAATTGTTGATTGATGAAATTGAACATACATTAATCCAATCAGTATCATAACATTTTAGTTGATTACTTAATATACTTAATTTTTTACAAAACATCCAGTGTTTCGGTAGTGCTGCACTGTTTCGGTAGTGACATCCAGTGTTTCGGTAGTGACTGCACTGTTGGATGGATGTTCATTTCTCTCCCAAAATCATCCAAAAGGTGCTCTGGGCCGCCCTTTAGTCAACACAACACATTTATTTAAAAATTATGGGATCAAACTACTTACCATTTCATTTTGTCACTACCGAAATCATCTGGTCACTACCATATGTTTCGGTAGTGACTGTTTCGGTAGTGACAATTCTAGCTAACTTTAAGCATAAATAAAGAATTCTAGCAAGCACACGGCTTGCAAACACATCTTTGAAGAGGTGAACACACATACAAACATAAGATTTTCCATGAAACCCCAAAAGGTTTACTTAATTGAAGAAAACATGCGTTTCGGTAGTGACCATTCTTAAGGTTACACGTCGATTTTCAGACTTTGGAACACATTTATATAAAAACTATGGGATTTAGCTACTTACCATTCAACCATGAGGGACAGAGATGCAGTGTCAATGCATGGTCAAAAATGCAGAGTCGTGGCTAAAACCCAGGCTCAGCTAATGGACTAAAACTGTTGTGTTTCGGTAGTGACATGAAAACTAGGGACATGATTTTTTGAGTATAGAAAATTGATTTAAAAATTAAACCCACAATAAATCTAAATATTCCAAGTTCTGTTTCAACCCAATCATAAAGATCTTTGAAATTAAATCATTGAAAAAATCTAAAAAAAATTGAAAAGTGTTATTTAAAGGCATTGAAATTTAGATGTCAGGGTTGGGGACAGCTACTTCCCAATAGAAAGTACCCTATAAATGATGATTTTGTATATATTTAGCTTATCACTATCTCATGTAATGCATTGGGTTTATATAGACCATAACATGTTCTAATTAAATATCTATGCCTAAATACCTAAATGTTTTGTAAATAGTTTTTATTGTTGAGGGACTGCATATTACACGAATTCGGTAGAATGGCCCATATAATGTATATGATATGATAAACGCTGCTAGACGCTCAGTTCTTGTGCTCCCTCTCATTCACGTTGAAATACTGAAAGCGAAAGTGAAACTTAGAAACTGGAACGCAACTGTTTGGGACAGAACGCGCTAATTCAGTGAACAAATATTTTCATATTACTTTTCCACCCGTTGTTAGTCATGTAATCCATTCATATCGATGTGAATCAATCAATACTAATACAACTTTAACTGTGGTGTGTTTTTGTTTCATTTCACAACGTATTTACTGTATAATCAACGGTTTTGTTTCATTTCACAACGTATTTACTGTATAATCAACGGTAGCAGATGTAAACATTCCGCATTTGATTTGAACTGATCTAGTTTTGTCACTTCCATGTGCTTTGAGATAGAGCAGTTAACCCCCCATGGAGACCCCATGGAGAGAATCGGATAGGATCGGAGTGCTGCCATCATGTGCCCGCACTGAGTGTTGTTGGACTGATCATTAACTTCACTGGAGCAATTCCAAGAACGCGATTGGATAACAACGACAAAACGTCACGATTATCGGACCCAAAGTGTAGCTGCCCTCTCCATTTGCCTCGGGAATAAAGTTATCGATAACGACTTAATAAGCAATAACTGCAAGTGGCAACAATTTTTGTCTAAACGTGAATACAAACGTAGAACATATTTACAAAAACATGGCTTCTCCATATCCAGGGAACGTTAAAATGCACGAAATCGCACCTCGGCCCACCACCTATTAGGGGAAGCCAAGCTTTAAAGAAATCGCCACTGGTCGTAAGTGTGAACTAGCCAGGTAACAAACTACACACGATGGCAGACAATGCTAATATTTGTATGATGTACGCAAAAAATGAGCTCCCCCTCTTTGAAAGATCAGCAGCTGCCACTGGTGGGGCAGGCAGCACACTGACTGCAGAACCGAGCAGCAACCTGTCGCTGGCCCCGCTCTCTCTCTGTCCCTACTAAACCAGCCTGCTCACCTGCTACCTGGAGCAGAGACGGAGCATGACTACCACTGTGTAGTAACACTACACTTCTGAAAGATGGCATAAAATGTCAGCTAATGTTGCAACCACAATTTTGAGTTAGCATTAATACCATAATGTCTTTTTTGTATCTGTAACAAGCTGGCAAACACGAATTAAAGCAGCACAACGGATCAATAGCTATACGCTAGCTATATGCTATCAGCTAAAACTGACGAAATCTCTTGAAATGTGCTGACTTTGACATTATTACAAACTAGTTACTCAACAACTGTCCTTACACAGTCAAGCAAGTGCAACACAAGACAAAGCAAGATGGCAAATAAGCTTACTAGTTCAGCAGACAGTGGAAAGTTGGGCGGCAAAACTACAAAACGAAGTTATGTGCCTATAGACCCTGCATAGCAATGGCGCGGATGCAATTCTCCATATTAAAAGTCATTGTAGCGCCCCAATTTTTTTCAAGCTGTTATTTTTAGGTTAAACTGATTATCCTAACCATAATCCTGAAGTATAATTGTTGCATTGTGTTACTTTAACACAATACCAACAGTCAGAAGATAACATGCCTGTCCTGTTTGAATAGGTTGCCTGACTGATGCTAGCTTTCTCTAATGACTGAAAAGCTTTGTGTAAATGTCTAGGTCGCTTTCTCCATTAAACGACGTACAACATAGGCCTACTGCACAACACAACTCAGAATAAAATTCGCGCATCATTTTAATTTAATTAAAGGTTGATTTAAAACGTACCTGTTTGGACTCCAGCAAGAGGCAGCAGCACAGCCAGAATGAGACTTCAATTGTAAAGTGCCAACGGACAGTTGGCTTTTCCCCGCAATTCACAACACAGAAATAAGAGTTAGCAGAACTGTTGTCCCTCGTATTGAACCCCAACTTAAGGACTTAAGTATTAACAACTCACCAAATCGTTTTGGATCATACAACTTTCTTGCTTTGTTGTGCTAACTTACATTATTGCCTAAAATGTCACTAATTACAGTGCATGAAATGCCCTGTATTGTTATTCCTAGGCTTCTTCTTCTTCTTCTTCTTCTTCTTCTTGTTACCTTTTTCTGCGATTAATTCAGCCCGAACCGCTTAACGTAGAAACTTCATTCAAACTTTGTCGCGTAGGTCTTGTAAACGACACTTATGCTATGTATTTTTCACTTTTATAAACTTTATACTTTTTAAGATATTAAAGAAAAACGAATATAAATGTCTCCCATTGACTTACATTGGGCCATTATGACATCATAATAGGGTCTTTAAACTGGCTTGCACCTGTGCTTCACTGACAGCTGCACCAAATCAAAGGAACCTCTACTCTCTCTGTCCCTCTCAATTTAACTGTAACTAGGAACATTAAAACACCATCCATTCTCTATTTTTTTTCTCTCCATCTCTCCATCTTTCTCTCTCAGTCAACTTTCTCTCACACTCAATCTCTCTTCTTCAATCCATTTTTATCTCCTTTTTTCAATATTTTCACTCTCTCTTTATCTCTTCATCCAGAGCCACTCTTGTTCACTATTCTTTCCTTCTTCCACTCTTCTTTCCTTTCTTATTTTCTTCTTTCACTCTTCTTTCCTTTGTTCTTTCCTTCTTTCACTCTTCTTTCTTTTCTTATTTCCTTCTTCCACTCTTCTTTCCTTCCTTCACTCTTCTTTCCTTTCTTCTTTCATTATTTCACTCTTCTTTCTTTTCTTCTTTCCTCCTTCCACTCTTCTTTCCTTTCTTCACTCTTCTTTCTTTTCTTCTTTCCTTCTTTCACTCTTCTTTCCTTTCTTCTTTCCTTCTTCCGCTCTTCTCTCCTTTCTTCACTCTTCTTTCCTTTTGTCTTTCCTTCTTCCACTCTTCTTTCCTTTCTTCTTTCCTTCTTTCACTCTTCTTTCTTTTCTTCTTCCTTTCTTAACCTTTGCATTTCATGCACTGGTATTTCCTTCAGGAAATGCATTTTCTAGTTTATATTTTCAAGTTTTACCAACATAAAGTACTGTTTTAGGCCAACAAATACAAGTTGCTTTTTTTACAGTGTAGTTACAGTTAAATTGAGAGGGACAAAGAGGTTCCTTTGATTTGGCGCAGCTGTCAGTAAAGCACAGGTGCAAGCCAGTTTAAAGACCCTATTATGACGTCATAATGGCCCAATGTAAGTCAATGGGAAAATTTCGATTCGTTTTTATTTAATATCTTAAAAAGTATAAAGTTTAGAAAAGTGAAAAATACATAGCATAAGTGTCGTTTACAAGACCTACGCGACAAAGTTTGAATGAAGTTTCTACGTTAAGCGGTTCGGGCTGAATTAATCGCAGAAAAAGGTAACAAGAACTAGAAAATGCATTTCCTGAAGGAAATACCAGTGCATGAAATGCAAAAGTTAGGAAAGGAAGAAGAAAAGAAAGAAGAGTGAAAGAAGGAAATAAGAAAGGAAAGAAGAGTGGAAGAAGGAAAGAAGAAAGGAAAGAAGAGTGAAGAAAGGAGAGAAGAGAGGATGAGGAAAGAAGAGTGAAAGAAGGAAAGAAGAAAAGAAAGAAGAGTGAAGAAAGGAAAGAAGAGTGGAAGAAGAAAAGAAAGAAGAGTGAAGAAAGGAAAGAAGAGTGAAAGAAGGAAATAATAGTTGAAGAAGGAAAGAAGAAAGGAAAGAAGAGTGAAAGAAGAAAATAAGAAAGGAGAGTGAAGAAAGGAAAGAAAAGTGAAAGAAGGAAAGAAGAGTGGAAGAAGGAAATAAGAAAGGAAAGAAGAGTGGAAGAAGGAAAGAAGAGTGGAAGAGAAAAAGAGAGTGAAAATATTGAAAAAAGGAGATAAAAATGGAGTGAAGAAGAGAGATTGAGTGTGAGAGAAAGTAGACTGAGAGGGATAGAGAGAAAGATGGAGAGATGGAGAGAAAAAAAAAGTAGAGAATGGAAGGTGTCTTAATATTCCTAGTTACAGTTAAATTGAGAGGGACAGAGAAGAGGTTCCTTTGATTTGGTGCAGCTGTCAGTGAAGCACAGGTGCAAGCCAGTTTAAAGACCCTATTATGATGTCATAATGGCCCAATGTAAGTCAATGGGAAAATTTAGATTCGTTTTTATTTAATATCTTAAAAAGTATAAAGTTTAGAAAAGTGAAAAATACATAGCATAAGTGTCCTTTACAAGGCCTACGCGACAAAGTTTGAATGAAGTTTCTACGTTAAGCGGTTCGGGCTGAATTAATCGCAGAAAAAGGTACGAAGAAAAAATGCATTTCCTGAAGGAAATACCAGTGCATGAAATGCAAAAGTTAAGAAAGAACGAATAAAAGAAAAGTGAAAGAAGGAAGGAAGAAAGGAAAGAACAGTAAAAGAAGGAAAGAAGAGTTGAAGAAGGAAAGAAGAAAGGAAAGAAGAGTGAAGAAAGGAAAGAAGAGTGAAAGAAAGAAAGAAGAGTGGAAGAAGGGAAGAAGAAAGGAAAGAAGAGTGAAGAAAGGAAATTAGAGTGGAAGAAGGAAAGAAGAGTGGAAGAAGGAAAGAAAAGTGGAAGAAGGGAAGAAGAGCCGAAGAAGATAAGAAGAAAAGAAAGAAGAGTGAAAGAAGGAAAGAAGAAAGGAAAAAGGTAAGAAGAGTGGAAGAAGGGAAGAAGAAAGTAAAGAAGAGTAGAAAGAAGGAAAGAAGAAAGGAAAGAAGAGAGGAAGAAACAAAGTAAGGAAAGAAGAGTGAACAAGAGTGGCTCTGGATAAAGACAGTAAAGAGAGAGTGAAAATATTGAAAGAAGGAGAAAAAAAGAGTGAAGCAGAGAGATGGAGTGTGTGAGAGAAAGTAGAGTGAGAGTGATAGAGAGAAAAAAAAGTAGAGTATGGAAGGTGTCTATTAATATTCCTAGTTATACAGTTGAATGGAGAGGTACAGAGAGAAGAGGACCCTTGGAGGCTTGCCGCAGGTGTCAGTGAAGCACAGGTGCAAGCCAGTTTAATTACCCTATTATGATGTCATAATGGCCCAATGTAAGTCAATGGGAAAATTTAGATTCGTTTTTCTTTAATAACTTAAAAAGTATAAAGTTTAGAAAAGTGAAAAATACATAGCATAAGTGTCCTTTACAAGACCTACGCGACAAAGTTTGAATGAAGTTTCTACGTTAAGCGGTTCGAGCTGAATTAATCGCAGAAAAAGGTAAGAAGAATAAGAAGAAGAAGAAGAAAATGCCTAGGAATAGCAATACAGGGCATTTCATGCACTGTAATAAGAAGAAGAAGAAGAAGAAGAAGAAAATGCCTAGGAATAACAATACAGGGCATTTCATGCACTGTAATAAGAAGAAGAAGCCTAGGAATAACAATACAGGGCATTTCATGCACTGTAATAAGTAAAGGCAGAGCAGAAGTAAAGACTACAACTATACATGTCAAAGACCAGGGACAGTAATTCTTCAATGCTGCATTTTACTTAAAAGAAAACATTTTGTATGAATTAGAAGTAAAGACCATTAAATCAAATAATTAATTTGACATTTTTTTCTTCTTCCGGGTCGACCTTCAAGCAAGCAGAATGAAAGTCAGGGCAGGAGTAAATACTTCTCTATACATGTCAGGGACCAGAGACAGTAATTCCTCAATGCTGCATTATGGAGTTTCTGGAGCCGCCAGGTAAGGGGCTACTTTCTTACTGGACTATTCAATAACTAATTTGCTGTCTTGCTTTGTCTTGTGTTGCACTTGCTTGATGTTTGACTGTGTTAGGAAAGTTGTTGAGTCGCTAGTTTGTCATAAACAAAGTACCGTAAGCAAAGTTTTGCTTAGTTTTACCGCTAGCAAGACATCTCATTAGTGATTTTAGCAAGCTTATTATAACACGGACATTGATGATAGTAATAAGTGCTCTCGCGTCGGCTTCTTTGTAATCTCATTGTGATAGCTAAGTTTGGCTAGCTTGCCTACAACTTTCCTATCACAGTCAAACCTCAAGCAAGTGCAACACAAGACATAGCAAGACAGCAAATAAGTTACTGAATAGTCCAGCAGAAAGTAGCCCCCTACCTGGCGGCACCAGAAACTCCATATTGATACTTTAATTAGAGAAAACAATTTGAAGCATGTGTATGATTTAGAAATGAAAACCATCATATCAAAGAATTGATAGTATCAGAATGTCCATAAAAATATGTACTATGAATGTATGTATGTATGTACAATTTATTTCATCACTCTGAGACAGTTTGGGCTGGTTACCTGCGAGAAGTCGGGCAGTGCCAGTATGATGCCAGTGGAGCCTGTCTGACCGGGCAGGTTGGGGATCTGCAGCAGCAGTGTGCCAGGGGGCGGATGAGGGTCAGGGGGAGGCGAGGAGGAGAAGTCCAAGTCCCGAGGAGGAGGAGTAACGGAGCAGGAGGCACCGGGCTGCTCCTCCTCCTCCTCCCTCCTGCTCCAGGTCCTCTCCACCTGCTCCCTCAGCTCAGGAGGCAGCGCCTCCAGCACAGAACGATCCACCTGGGGCCCAAGGAGGCACAGCTCTGGTCAATACTAACACCATCCACTCACTATTTCTCAGCTGTATTGTCCTTTATCTCATTCAGCTCCGTTTTATAATCGTCAAATCTAGTATGATTATATTTATGTTATATGCCCAGAGAAAAAATTAGCACAGGAAACTTTTAGGAGCATAACATCCACACATTTATAGTACCGATATCCCACAATGAAATACCATATTGCCATTACACTGTGAAATTAAGTGTGTTCTTCTATGTCGAAGTTGGCAAAGGTCGAATGTCGAAGGTCACTGTGTCCAGTAGTGTTGTTACCTGAGAGGGTGAGGGCACTTCTATGCTGAGGTTGAGACGGGAGTGGGCGTGGTTTGGTGTGCGGGGCGGCGGCTCTCCTTTACTCGTACTGGGGATTGGATCGGAGAGAGACGTGTGTGGGACCATGAGGGAGGAACTAGTGGCCTGATTGAAGGATGCTCCTGAGGAAGAACCGCTGGGTATTGCATCTGGGAAATGGTACAAAATGACAATTGTATAAAATATTATATTGTATAAAAAATAAATATATATATTTCTCTTTTAAGGTCATCTTGACAGTTATAGTAAATGTATAATATAAAAATGTATGTAGTCCTGTATGTAGATACAATAATGTCTCTCGACTGGGTTCCCTTGACACACGCGCACAGACACACAGACACAGACACAGACACAGACACAGACACAGACACAGACACAGACACAGACACAGACACAGACACATCCCTATAAGCCTGCCCTCACCTGCGTCTGATAAGGCAGTGCTAGTGGACAGAGTGCTACTTGAGGTGGAGTTGGGGGCTGCTGTGCAGCTGGTGGTGGTGCTGCTGGGCCTGCGTGGGGCCTGCAGCAGATCCCTGATGGAACGCTGGGCGTCCTGCGCGGGCGCCTGGGGCCCCCCGTCCAGCAGCTGCACCTGTAACCCCACGCCACGCATGTCTGTCACATCCAGACGCATGGCGTGGAACAGCTTGATGGCCTCCTGTGCGATTAGCTTACCGCTGTCTGTGGCCTGACCTAACGTCACTGACCTGAAGAGAGAGAGAGAGAGAGAGAGAGAGAGAGAGAGAGAGAGAGAGAGAGAGAAAGAAAGAGAGAGAGAGAGAGAGAGAGAGAGAGAGAGAATGAGTGACAGAGAAAACAAACACATAAAACACAACAATTAAAAGGTGCAGTCCTCAATCCTGTTGACTTGAGCTCAACAGCCAATCAAATACACCCCTCCCTATCCATGCCCCCTCCCTATCCATGCCCCACTGCTGATTGGTTGGAAGAGTTTTTCACAACATTTGATGAAAAGTGTAAGGATTTATAATGAAGGACTGAAGCTAAGCTAAGACAAAGTTGCTGTCGAAGTCAAATCCATGAATAGGGATGTGGGCATGATAAGGGATGTGGGCACTAGCAACTTCACCCTCTCACCTGGCCAGGTTGTCACAGATGCCGTGGCCTCCGTACTTGGTCGGCTCCACCGGGGCTCCGGGTTTACGCATCATGATCTTGAGAGTGACCCTGCGACCTTTAAGCCCCGCCCCCTGCAGGCGTTTCTGCACCTCCATGGACAGATTGTTCAGGAACGACTCAGCCTCCTCCATCTACCGAGAGACACAGAGCCATATTCAAGAAGTTGTTCATCGGGTAAACATTGCTACACTAAATGCCACATTAAAACTCATGTTACACTTTGTTAAAAAGCCTAATAATGTTAACTAGAAAATGCATTTCCTGAAGGAAATACCAGTGCATGAAATGCAAAGGTTAAGAAAGGAAGAAGAAAAGAAAGAAGAGTGAAAGAAGGAAAGAAGAAAGGAAAGAAGAGTGGAAGAAGGAAAGACAAAAGGAAAGAAGAGTGAAGAAAGGAGAGAAGAGCGGAAGAAGGAAAGAAGAAAGGAAAGAAGAGTGAAAGAAGGAAAGAAGAAAAGAAAGAAGAGTGGAAGAAGGAAAGAAGAAAAGAAAGAAGAGTGAAATAATGAAAGAAGAAAGGAAAGAATTGTGAAGGAAGGAAAGAAGAGTGGAAGAAGGAAATAAGAAAATAAAGAAGAGTGAAAGAAGAAAATAAGAAAGGAAAGAAGAGTGGAAGAAGGAAAGAAGAGTGAACAAGAGTGGCTCTGGATGAAGAGATAAAGAGAGAGTGAAAATATTGAAAAAAGGAGATAAAAAATGGAGTGAAGAAGAGAGATTGAGTGTGAGAGAAAGTTGACTGAGAGAGAAAGATGGAGAGATGGAGAGAAAAAAAAGTAGAGAATGGATGGTGTCTTAATGTTCCTAGTTACAGTTAAATTGAGAGGGACAGAGAGAGTAGAGGTTCCTTTGATTTGGTGCAGCTGTCAGTGAAGCACAGGTGCAAGCCAATTTAAAGACCCTATTATGATGTCATAATGGCCCAATGTAAGTCAATGGGAGAAATTTATATTCGTTTTTCTTTAATATCTTAAAAAGTATAAAGTTTAGAAAAGTGAAAAATACATAGCATAAGTGTCGTTTACAAGACCTACGCGACAAAGTTTGAATGAAGTTTTTACGTTAAGCGGTTCGGGCTGAATTAATCGCAGAAAAAGGTAACAAGAATAAGAAGAAGAAGAAAAAGAAGAAGAAGAAGAAGAAGCCTAGGAATAACAATACAGGGCATTTCATGCACTGTAATAAGAAGAAGAAGAAGAAGAAGCCTAGGAATAACAATACAGGGCATTTCATGCACTGTAATAAGAAGAAGAAGAAGAAGAAGAAGAAGAAGAAGAAGAAGAAGAAGAAGAAGAAGCCTAGGAATAACAATACAGGGCATTTCATGCACTGTAACAAGTAAAAAGAAGATAACTAGAAAATGCATTTCCTGAAGGAAATACCAGTGCATGAAATGCAAAAGTTAGGAAAGGAAGAAGAAAAGAAAGAAGAGTGAAAGAAGGAAAGAAGAAAGGAAAGAAGAGTGGAAGAAGGAAAGAAGAAAGGATAGAAGAGTGAAGAAAGGAGAGAAGAGAGGATGAAGGAAAGAAGAGTGAAAGAAGGAAAGAAGAAAAGAAAGAAGAGTGAAGAAAGGAAAGAAGAGTGGAAGAAGAAAAGAAAGAAGAGTGAAGAAAGGAAAGAAGAGTGAAAGAAGGAAATAATAGTTGAAGAAGGAAAGAAGAAAAGGAAAGAAGAGTGAAAGAAGGAAAGAAGAAAGGAGAGTGAAGAAAGGAAAGAAAAGTGAAAGAAGGAAAGAAGAGTGGAAGAAGGAAAGATGAGTGGAAGAAGGAAAGAAGAGTGAAAGAGAAAAAGAGAGTGAAAATATTGAAAAAAGGAGATAAAAATGGAGTGAAGAAGAGAGATTGAGTGTGAGAGAAAGTAGACTGAGAGAGAAAGATGGAGAGATGGAGAGAAAAAAATGTGAGAATGGATGGTGTCTTAATGCTCCTAGTTACAGTTAAATTGAGAGGGACAGAGAGAGGAGGTTCCTTTGATTTGGCGCAGCTGTCAGTAAAGCACAGGCGCAAGCCAGTTTAAAGACCCTATTATGATGTCATAATGGCCCAATGTAAGTCAATGGGAGAAATTTATATTCGTTTTTCTTTAATATCTTAAAAAGTATAAAGTTTAGAAAAGTGAAAAATACATAGCATAAGTGTCGTTTACAAGACCTACGCGACAAAGTTTGAATGAAGTTTCTACGTTAAGCGGTTCGGGCTGAATTAATCGCAGAAAAAGGTAACAAGAATAAGAAGAAGAAGAAGAAGAAGAAGAAGAAGAAGCCTAGGAATAACAATACAGGGCATTTCATGCACTGTAATAACAAATGCCAGTATTACTAAACATATCTTCTCCCTTTCTCTTTCTCTCTCTCTCTCTCTCTCTCTCTCTCTCTCTCCATCCATACCATATTGATTATGCCTATAATAACACTGATAATATAGTCATATTGCCTACTGTAAAATCTACTACCCAAATGTATCTCCCTGATGTATCTCCCCTGATTCTGAAATTGATGTCTACTAACATAAATGTTCTCTCTCACTTATTGCATGTTCCAATTGCTGATAGAAGTGGAACTATTGCTCCTCACCCCCACCACTCCGCATCTACGCACATGGACAGCTGAACTCTACCCACTCACTTCCTTCCTTTTCTTTCCCTTTTCTCTCCCTACTAATCAGGACTATCTCCGCTATGGGACGCTGCTGTAGTTTCTTCACCTGGTCTACCTGGAGAAACCCTCGGCCAATCGCACCCACCGCCACTGCATTGCCGTACACCTACTCTACCCAATACCCCATGCTAGCATTTATATACAATATACATTATTGCCACCACTGAAATGTTTCTCTGTCCATACATCCCTTACCCCTGTAACAGTAACCCTATTGCTACAGTAATCTGGGCCCTGTTCGGCGTACGACTGAAGCTAAGATAATTAATTTAGCTCGCAACTGGAGATTAACTAGCTCGCTAAATGAGAACAGGCCAAACCGGTCTGGCGACGGGCGCTAATTACAGTGCATGAAATGCCCTTTATTGTTATTCCTAGGCTTCTTCTTCTTCTTCTTCTTCTTCTTCTTCTTCTTCTTCTTATTCTTGTTACCTTTTTCTGCGATTAATTCAGCCCGAACCGCTTAACGTAGAAACTTCATTCAAACTTTGTCGCGTAGGTCTTGTAAAGGACACTTATGCTATGTATTTTTCACTTTTCTAAACTTTACACTTTTTAAGATATTAAATAAAAACGAATCGAAATGTTCCCATTGACTTACATTGGGCCATTATGACATCATAATAGGGTCTTTAAACTGGCTTGCACCTGTGCTTCACTGACAGCTGCGCCAAATCAAAGGAACCTCTTCTCTGTCCCTCTCAATTTAACTGTAACTAGGAACATTAAGACACCTTCCATTCTCTACTTTTTTTCTCTCCATCTCTCCATCTTTCTCTCTATCCCTCTCAGTCTACTTTCTCTCACACTCAATCTCTCTTCTTCACTCCATTTTAATCTCCTTTTTTCAATATTTTCACTCTCTATTTCTCTTTCACTCTTCTTTCCTTTTCTTCTTTCCTTCTTCAACTATTATTTCCTTCTTTCACTCTTCTTTCCTTTCTTCACTCTTCTTTCTTTTCTTCTTCCACTCTTCTTACTTTCTTCACTCTTCTTTCTTTTCTTCTTTCCTTCTTTCACTCTTCTTTCCTTCATCCTCTCTTCTCTCCTTTCTTCACTCTTCTATCCTTTCTTCTTTCCTTCTTCCACTCTTCTTTCCTTTCTTCTTTCCTTCTTTCACTCTTCTTTCTTTTCTTCTTCCTTTCCTAACTTTTGCATTTCATGCACTGGTATTTCCTTCAGGAAATGCATTTTCTAGTTTATTTTAACCTCAAGTTAATTTATCTCGTCAGCTAAATTGCGCGTGCACGTCTTGCTTCAAAAGGCAAGAAAGGTCGATCCCCAAAACCATGATTTTTTTGAAAGGTATAATGGTCTAAACTCAAAGAAAAAGACTATTTTTTTTCTCCGATAACGCAGGATATGATCATGAACGCGTTATGAAGAATTCAAGACCATAATCATGTCAAAATTCAACACTCCCGTGGCTACCACAGCAATATAAGAAACTGTCTATAAGAGGTCTAATACGTGACATCTTCTCCTTACACGATATGGTACTATGGTGCAGCGGGTTAAGCGTCTGGCTTGCATGCTAAAGATCACTAGTTCGACTCCCCTCACCCTTGGAAGAATTGTAGTTTTAAATCGCTTTGAATAAAACCGTTTGCTAAATGACTAAATGTGAATGTATTAATAAGAGATTCAATACATTTAAGCAATGAAAAGAAATTGTGTCTATTTCTCTCTTCTTATCATGCACCCACCTCCACCACCATTCACTACCGCACAAACACTAGACACGTTTCCAATGATGTAAGTTAAAGTAGATAAAACAACTTTAGCCAATATCTATTTGGGTTATGTGCTCAAATTTCCTGGGATCAAAGAAAACGTTAGTATTCTTGTGCAAACTAAAAATCACGTCTCAGGCAGCCTGAGACGTGATTTTTAGTTTGCACATGAATACTAACGTTTAGCCTACATGAAAGTTATTTCGGGTTTATCAACTGTATGTCTCAACTGTACTATCTACCACTGTCATATAATTATGAGTGCTTTGTTCTCCGCATCGCCGACATTACAAAAATGATTGCTACCACTGGCAAGAAAGTGATGACATTCAATGTTTGACGGTGGTGTAGCCTATGCAATAAATGACTCGAGAAGGTCTTCTAAATGAATTATTCCTTGTCGGGTGGATCGGTAGCGCTCATACAAGAACTCATCATTATGGAAAAATGGATCTTCTTGGCGATCGCAAAGAACTCTTCCTACGCTAATCAAACTGACTCCTTGTCAATGGGATCCCTCCTTTTGGCGTGGGTATGGCAAGTTTAGCCAGCTAAACTTTGCTTAGCCTGCCCTGGAGCAGGCTAAAGCTAAGCGATTAATTACCATGGAAATTGAGCAAAAGTTGCTTCGCCGAATCCGCTAAAGTGGTGTTGTCTTTTTTTAGCCTGGAGTTTAGCTCGCTAAACCGCTTAGCGAGTGACGCCGAATAGTACCCTGGTCTTGCCTGTATCATGTATTTACCACCGGATGTCTGTATACATACTATGTCCAGCGACCAAATGCTGGCTGTGTATAACCCCTGTTGCTTCCTTTCCCCTTCTGCCACACAACCCACCCCCTTCCCCCCTTCCCACCTTCCTGTCTCCACCCGGCCGACCTCAAGCAGATGGGTCCCCCCTTATGTGCCGTGGTTCTGCTTAAGGTTTCTTCCTGCCTTACAGGGAGTTTTTTCTTGCCCCTGTTGCCATTGTGCATGCACTAAGGGGGTTTAGGCTCTGGGCTCTGTTAAGCGCCTAGGGGCAATTGTATTGTTATGGCGCTATACAAATAAAATTGAATTGAATTGAATGATTGGGAACAGGTGAGGGGTGGAGACACGGACATCAACAAGGGGAACATGGCATACACAAACAAACACAGGAAAGCACATGGTGGAAAGCACATGGTGGGAACAAGGAAGGACAAGGACTAGACAAAGGAACAGAGATCACATGACAACACAAGGGAGACAAACTAGTAAACAGAACAAGCAGAATAACAAGGGGAGGGCATGAGGAGTCAGACACGAGGAGACTAAGGTAAACAAACACAAATGAAGAACACGTGAGAACACAAGGGATTACATACTAGGAAACAGGACAGGGACAGAGCACAGACCTTACAAAATGTGCACTTTATAATTTGAATTTGTACCGCCCTGTTGGGCAATGTTGTTTTTCAAAAAATGTAACATTTGCATAAAGCAAGCTAATCCACTTTTCCATGTTGATAAGAGTATTAAAATAAAATAAAAAATGATTGAAAAACATTTAGAATAGATCAAATTTGCGATTAATCGCGATTAATTTTGAGTTAACTACAACATAAATGCAATTAATCGCGATTAAATGTTTTAATCGTTTGATAGCACTAATATACACCGCGTTCCACATTATTATGCAAATTGGATTTAAGGGTCATAAACATTTATTTTTTTGTTTTTCAATTAAAGTCATGGGTGGTATTGTGTCTCAGGGCTTATTGAATGATTTAAATCAATCTCAGACACCTGAGATAATTAGTTTGCCAGGTGAGCCCAATCAAAGGAAAACTACTTAAGAAGGATGTTCCACATTATTACGCAAGCTACATGTTTCAGGCAAAATGGGGAAGAAAAGGGATCTCTCTGCTGCTGAAAAGCGGCAAATAGTGCAATACCTTGGTCAAGGTATCACAACATTTGATATTTCGAAAAGAATTGCGCATGATCATCGGACGGGGAAGAAATTTGTCACTGATTCACAGCACAAGTGGGTTCGTTAAGACAAAGGCAAGATAAGGAAGATTTCTGCCAAACAAATGCGTAGGGTTAAGAGAGCAGCCACTAAATTGCTATTGAATAGCAGCAAACAGGTGTTTAAAGCCGCTGGTGCCTCTGGAGTTTCGCGAACTTCAGGATGTAGGATGCTCAAGAGGTTTGCAAGTGTCCTTAAACCTTATTCGGCCACCGCTAAACCCAGCTCACAAGCAAAACTGGTTGCAGTGGGCTCAGGACTACATAAAGACTAACTTTCAAACTGTTTTGTTTACGGATGAGTGCCGTGCAACCCTTGATGGTCCTGATGGATGGAGTAGTGGATGGTTGGTGAATGGCCACCATGTCCCAACAAGGCTAAGATGTCAACAAGGAGGTGGTGGAGTCATGTTTTGGGCGGGAATCATGGGGAGAGAGCTGGTAGGCCCCTTTAGGGTCCCCGACGGTGTGAAAATGACCTATAGCAGCCAATGCCCCAGAGGTATTCTTTGCATAAAAGAAGAGAAACTCATGGTGTGGGCCCCCATCTTACCCTGACCTTAACCCCATTGAGAACCTTTGGAGCATCATCAAGCAAAAGATCTATGTGGGTGGAAGGCAGTACACATCCAATCAGGTGCTCTGGGAGTCTATTATTGCATCCTGATAAGACATTAAAGCAGAAACAATCAAAGAACTCATGAGTTCAATGGATGCCAGAATTGTGAAGTTGATCAAAGAAGGGGTCCTATGTTAACATGTAACTTCACCTGTTAAGATGTTTTTGATTAAAACTTTTTTTGATTTCAGTAAATATGGCCTCCTAATGCTGCAAATTCAACAAATGACAATTTTTAGCTCTTTACAACCTATAAAATATCTTGAAACTCTGAGACTTCGAAACTCTGCATAATAATTTGGAACACTGCATTTTGAGTTTTTTAATTTAGGAAAAAATACTGTTATCATTGGGAGGTTTGTTCAATACAATTTGAATTATACTCTTACAGTTGATGACTTGAAAATTATACTGACTGAATGTGCATTACTATTTAGGAAAATCTGAGCAAAGTGTAATTTGCATAATAATGTGGAACGCGGTGTATATACATATATATATGTATTTAACAGATATATTTGTGTCCTTTATGTGTACATTTACATTTACATTTAGTCAATTAGCAGAAGCTTTTGTCCAAAGCGACGTACAAGGGAGAGAACAGTCAAGCTAAGAGCAATAAAACCTGGGCCCTGTTCGGCGTACAACTGAAGCTAAGATAATTAATTTAGCTTGCGACACAAGATAATATTGCTCGCTAAATGAGAACAGGCCAAGCCTGTCTGGCGACGGGCGCTAAGATAAATCCTCAAGGTTAATTGTCCCAGGCTAAAAATTGCGCGTGCACAACCATGTTTTTTCCCCCCGATACAATAGTCTAAACTCAAAGAAAAAGACTCATTTGTTTCTCCGCTAAGGCAGGATATGACCATGAACGCGTTATGATGAATTCAAGACCATAATCATGTCAAATTTCAACACTGCCGCGACTGTGACTGCAATATAAGAAACTGGGTATTGGCTGTCTTACTTGTGATATCTTTTCCAATGTCTAATATGTGACTCTGGTGAAGCGGTTAGAGCTCCTGGATTGCATGCACCAGGTCACTAGTTCGAACCCCTTTGCCTCTCTAATAATTGTAGTTTTACATTTCCTTGTAAATAGCTTTGAATAAAACCATCTGCGAAATGACTAATGTTAATGTATTAATAAGAAATTCAATACAATGAAGCAATGAAAATACATTGTGTGTATTTCTCTCTTCTTATCATGCATCCACCTTTTCTACAAAAATGATATGCTGTGAAGTAGACTGAGGTAGACTTTATTCACTACTGCACCAAAACTAGACATGTTTGCAGAACTATACGTTTGCAATGATGTAAGTTGCATTTGTTGATGACATATGGTTAATAACATCGTGATTGTAGAAGGACATAAAATCAAGATCTTAAACAACTTTCGCCAATATCTCCGTAATGGAGATGGGTTATGTGCTCAAATTTCCTGGGATCAAAGAAAACGTTAGTATTCATGTGCAAACTAAAAATCACGTCTCAGGCTGCGCATGAAAGTTATTTCGGGTTTATCAACTGTACCAATGTCTCAACTGTACTAAAAGGCTACCACTGTCATATAATTATGAGTGCTTTGTTCTCCGCATCGCCGACAAGTAAGAAAGTGAAGACATTCAATGTTCGACGGTGGTGTATGCAATAAATGACTCGAGAAGGTCTTCTAAATTAATTATTCCTTGTTGGGTGGATCGGTAGCGCTCATACAAGAACTCATCATGATGGAAAAATGGATCTTCTTGGCGATCGCAAAGAACTCTTTCTACGCTAATCAAACTATAATATGACTCATTGTCAATGGGATCCCTCCTTTTGGCGTGGGTGTGGCAAGTTTAGCCAGCTAAACTTTGGTTAGCCTGCCCTGGAGCAGGTTAGTGCTAAGCGATATGCTACTATGGTAATTAATCAGAAGTTGCTTCGCCGAACTCGATAAAGGGGCGTCCTCTTTTTTTAGCCTGGAATCTAGCTTGCTAAACTGCTTGAGAGTCAGGAAATACAACCACATAACCCCCATTTTACACTCACTGCACTGGCTCCCTGTCTCATCCCGCATTGACTACAAAGTCCTCCTACTCACCCACCAATGCATAAATGGTCATGCCCCCCCTTACCTGCCAGAACTCATCACTCCCCAAACATCAACCCGCCCCCTCAGATCCAATAACAGTCTGTCCCTGCAGATCCCAAACACCAGGCTACGCACCATGGGCGACCGGGCCTTCGCCGCTGCAGCCCCTCGACTGTGGAACAGCCTCCCGGACCACTTAAGGGCAACACAGACACTAGACTGTTTTAAGACTGGCCTAAAAACCTTTTTATTCATAAAGGCATTTCCTACTTTTTAAAAAATGTATATATTTTCTTAAACTGTCCTTTTGTCCTTTAGCACTCTGAGATTCTGCCTAGAATGAAGAGTGCTTAACAAATAAAATGAATTATTATTATTATTATTATTAGCGAGCGTCGCTGAACAGTACCCTGGTGTAACAATAAATACTGCTTTTTTAAGAAATAGAAAACAACATAGAAAGAAAAGGAAGTGCGGGACTGTAACTGCTTAAGTGCAAGTTAAGCCAAGGTGCCAGTTAGGAAGGGAGGTGAGCGCAGCGTCCTGGGTGTAACATTTGCCCTTACAAGTGCATTTAGGTAGGTGGGAGCAGAATCAGCAAGCACTCTGTTATTACAGGCATGTGTAATAATTATGACCGCCGCGCGACAGATAGGTTTAGTCTGAGTTTTTTTTTTCTGTTTGCAGATTTTCTGTCAACGATTCCCGGGACACTGAAACACCGGGGTGCACGAAATTTGGTGGGCATGTAGCCCCGCTAGATTAGCGTGGAATCGTGAATATCTCGCAAACCGAAGGGCTTAGGAGGACCACATTTTTTTGTATGTTGGCCTTAAGAGACCACGTCAACCATTCCACTACCACTTATTTCATGTATAGCGCCACCTAGTTACAAATGAAAAACTAGGTGTTTTGTAAGTGTAAGTGTGAGTGTTGTAAAAACTTTTAATTGTAATTTGACAAGGTCAGAACTGCACGAAATCGGAGGTGTGGGATCATTATGACACCTTCTGACTGCACATTAAGTTTCGTGGAATTCCGTTCACGGGGGGGGCATGCAATAAATTGATTTATATGATTAAACACCAACTGGCCTGTAGGTGGCGCAACACAGTTTTCTTCGAATATCCCGAGAACCGAAGGGCCTTGGAGGGCCAAATTGTTCTTGTATGTTTGTGTCAAGGGGCCATGTCAACCCATACCATAACCAGTCATTACATGTATAGTGCCACCTAGTTAAAATTAAAAAGCAAAAATGAGGTGTTTTAATCAAATATATTGTCAACGTGCTCGAAAAATTACCAAATTTGCCAGGGACATCAAGCCTGTAACCGTCCATCTTCGGTAGAGTTTTTGTCCATGGATGGAGCAAAATGTCTTTGTAGCGCCCCCTAGAACATTGCAAAAAAACCTGCACATTGGGGTTATTTTGGCGTAGCTTGACGGAATTCGGTACATGTCTTCAACATGCTTGGACGCACCAAAAAGTCTCTCGACACCATGGTGGCAGGTCCACAGAAAGTCGGCCATTTTGAGTGGAAGATGCGTTTTGACGGCGTTTGCACACCTCGCATCTGATCAAACTCCTCCGACAGCTTTAATGGTAACGCCTTGAAATGTGGTCCGGCTACTCTTCAGCCATGGGCAACTAAAAGTTATATTGGATTTTCTCATTAGTCGGAAGGTGTGGGTGTGGCAGACCCTCAAACTTTGACAACTTGCCAGTGCTTACCACAAAACACAAAGTCTCTTATAACTCTTGCGAACATTGTTTGATCCAGAGAAAATGTCTTAGGGTGGACGCTGGCCTGAACCCGTACTTATGCCTGTACATATGCCTGACTGATATCACCTATAGCGCCACCTGTTGGTGGTTGGAAACTTCACTTTGTTTCCACACCTCTTTATGTGACCTGTTTTAACAAACTAAATTGCAAAAGAAAAATATACCAAAACAATCCACAAAAAAGTAGTACACAAAACACCAAATTACCAAATCATCAAAATCTATCACAAATAATTCCTTTAATACATAAAAATGAAACACAAACCAATTATTATCATAACTGTTATTATTGTTATCTGTTTGCTGTTTTAACACACATTGTCATTAAAAACACCCCCTTGTACAGCAACACTCAGGTCACAGACAACACTCAGAATCAGAAATGGTTATACAAATGTTTATTTGCCACAAGGACACTGGATACAGGACTGTAGGCACAGAGCCACCGTACATAGAACCCCACTAGGCGATAGGCATAAACCCCACTAATGGCCAACCATGTATAACATAAAAGCCACCACACAATGTCCATACAAAAGCATGATACACGCCTTCCCCCAAAAGGTATTATCAGTTTGCAATACTAAAACCACGCCCCATATATAGAATCCACAGAAAAAAAACACAGCAATAGATCAACCCACACCAAAGAGGAGTCATCCCAATCCAGTATACAATCCACACAGCAAGTTGCTACCGGCCAGTGTGACAGGGACCCGCTTTGTCTCTTTCAAGCATGGAGATGGATCTGTGCGGACCCGTCCACCAGGAACGCTCCCCAATAGCACTACGATGATGCGCAGCTCTCTCCCCACGAGGAATCTCCAACTACAGAGGGACACAATACAAACAAACAAACAAACAAACACTTAGAGCAGCCCACATGCCAGTAAGTTGGGAGATCCAGTGACAAACTAAATGACCAGTGTGGTGGAAGAAAGAACCTCCCTTGTGCCTGGAAGCTGGAGAGTGTTGAGCAGTTTGTGAGTGTGTGTTGTACCTGCACCTCTGTCTTTTAGGCCTTCTCTGTGTAGAAAGTTGAGGTGTGCATGCGTACCTGCGTCTGTGCATGCGTGCGTCTGTGTGTCAGTTCCTGCCTGCGTCTGCCTGCCAGTGTCTGTGAGGAGTGCCTGTCTGTGTCTGTGAGGAGTGCCTGCCTGTGTCTGTGTCTGTGCGGCGTGCCTGCCTGTGTCTATGCGGTGTGCCTGGCTGTGTCTGTGAGGAGTGCCTACCTGTGTCTGTGCGGCGTGCCTGCCTGTCTGTGTCTGTGCCTGTGCGGCGTTCCTGCCTGTGTCTGTGCCTGTGCGGCGTGCCTGCCTGTGTCTGTGAGGCGTGCCTGCCTGTCTGTGTCTGTGCCTGTGTGGCGTGCCTGCCTGTGTCTGTGCGGCGTGCCTGCCTGTGCCTGTGCCTGTGCCTGTGCGGCGTGCCTGCCTGTGTCTGTGAGGCGTGCCTGCCTGTGCCTGTGCGGCGTGCCTGCCTGTGTCTGTGTGTGCCTGCGTGCCTGCCTGTTTCTGTGAGGCGTGCCTGCCTGTGTCTGTGCGGTGTGCCTGTCTGTGTCTGCGAGGTGTGCCTGCCTGTCTGTGTCTGCGAGGCGTGCCTGTCTGTGTCTGTGAGGCGTGCCTGCCTGTGTCTGTGCTGCGTGCCTGTCTGTGTCGGTGAGGCGTGCCTGCCTGTGTCTGTGTGTGCCTGCGTGCCTGCCTGTGTCTGTGTGTGCCTGCGTGCCTGTCTGTGTCTGTGAGGCATGCCTGCATGTGTCGGTGAGGTGTGCCTGCCTGTGTCTGTGTGTGCCTGCGTGCCTGCATGTGTCTGTGAGGCGTGCCTGCCTGTGTCTGTGTGTGCCTTTGTGCCTGCATGTGTCGGTGAGGTGTGCTTGTCTGTGTCTGTGCCTGTGCGGCGTGCCTGCCTGTGTCTGTGCGGCGTGCCTGCCTGTGCCTGTGCGGCGTGCCTGTCTGTGTCTGTGTGTGCCTGTGTCTGTGTCTGTGCCGTGTGCCTGTCTGTGTCTGTGAGGCGTGCCTGCCTGTGCCTGTGCGGCGTGCCTGTCTGTGTCTGTGTGTGCCTGCGTGCCTGTCTGTGTCTGTGAGGCTTGCCTGCCTGTGCCTGTGCCTGTGCCTGTGCCTGTGCCTGTGCCTGTGCCTGTGCCTGTGCCTGTGCCTGTGCCTGTGCCTGTGCCTGTGTCTGTGCCTGTGCGGCGTGCCTGCCTGTGCCTGTGCGGCGTGCCTGCCTGTGTCTGTGCGGTGTGCCTGTCTGTGTCTGTGAGGCTTGCCTGTCTGTGTCTGTGCCGTGTGCCTGTCTGTGTCTGTGAGGCGTGCCTGCCTGTGTCTGTGCGGTGTGCCTGTCTGTGTCTGTGTGTGCCTGAGTGCCTGCCTGCATGCGTACATCTGGGTGTGCATGCCTGCCTACGTGCGTCTGTGTGTGCTCGGTGCCTGTGTGCATCTGTCTGTGCGTGCCCACTTGTGTGTGTCTGTGCGTCTTGGCCTGCGTATGTGCGTGCATGTGTCTGTGCGTGTTACCTGCATCCATGTCTCGTAGTCCTTCTCTGTCTAGAGTCTAAAGCAGGGGTTCCCAACCTTTTCGACTCCGAGGCCCAACTTTTAGTATTTGTAACAGGTCGGGGCCCAACAGACACCCCGCCTATTTTAGCTAATCTATATTCCATTAGGCTAATTTAATCTATAATCCATTAATTCTAATTAATAAGTGATTGTTATGTGTCCCACAAAAAGCAACATCAGCAACTGCTACAGGTGGAAGCCTAGAAATGAATAAAAGAAAATCTAATTGTATTGTGCACCAGAAAACAACATAAAACCACACAGAGAACTTAGTTGCAGTAGGCCTAGGCCTATTTGTGCACAGCAAACAATCAAGGAAAGAAAACCAGAATAGACCCAAAAGATAGCATGCACTCAAAACAAGTGATGAAACATGCAAACATGACCACTCAGCTAGGCCTAAGTAAAATAGGTGATGCTTCAGACAAGCTAACAAAAAGGTTCAAATAATGTTCAAATAAATAGGTTAAAAAAGGTCAATATAATGATTCAAATAATTTAAATAATGATTTAAATCTGTGGCTGCAATCCATTTTCAACATAAATAGCACCGAGCATTCCTGGGCAGTAGTTGGAGTTGGTAGCTCCCCACAGAAAAGCATGTTCTCACTAATGCAGCTTTACTGACGTCCGTCGACTCGTCTAACTTGTTTTAAAAGAAACGGGCTGCCCTTCATCCTTTCCAGAACCTGGTTCTGTACATGAGTGTTGGATGTCGATGCAGATTTGGAGGTTTGAGCGCCTCATTGGAGCTAAGTTCCGGTATTCAATAAGAGGAGTAGCGCACGATGCGAGTCGCCTCACCTGGTGAATGAGACGCTCATTGCATGCGATCTGAGGCGTAGCGCACAAAGCGAGTCGCTTGAGGCGCATAGCCTATACTATAAACGTGGTTGAGACGGCGCACATAGCCTACTTTAAACGTGGTTGAGACTATTATTAAAGCTCTTACTCATTCTCGTGGTTGAAAGTCGGTAACAAGTCACGATAAACGTTGTTGAGACACTTATTATGACCGCCGATTTTCTGTCAACGATTTCCGAGACACTGAAACACCGGGGTGCACGAAATTTGGTGGGCATGTAGCCCCACTAGATCAGCGTGGAACCATTGATTTTCGTTTTGATCCGTTGCACCCCCGTTGGACTGGACCTCTTTTAAAGAGGGTGGGGCGATTCAGTTTTCTGTGAATAGGTCGAAAACCGTAGGGCTTAGGAGGACCACATTTTTTTTGCATGTTGGTCTTAAGAGGCCACGTCAACCATTCCACTACCACTTATTTCATGTATAGCGCCACCTAGTTACAAATGAAAAAGCAAAAATGGAGTGTTGTAAAACATTTTAATTGTAAGTTGACAAGGTCAGAACTGCACGAAATCGGAGGTGTGGGATCATTATGACACCTTCTGACTGCACGTTAAGTTTCGTGGAATTCCGTTCACGGGGGGGGGGGGGGGGGGGGGGGGGGGGGGGGGCATGCAATAAATTGACTTATATGGTTGTACACCAACTGGCCTGTAGGTGGCGCGACACAGTTCTCTTCGAATATCCCGAGAACCGTAGGGCCTTGGAGGGCCAAATTGTATGTTTGTGTTAAGGGGCCATGTCAACCCATACCATAACCAGTCATTGCATGTATAGCGCCTCCTAGTTAAAAATTAAAAAGCAAAAATGAGGTGTTTTAATCAAATATATGTCAAAGTGCTCGGAAAATTATCAAATTTGCCAGGGACATCAAGCATGTAACCGTTCATCTTCGGTAGAGTTTTTGTCCATGGAGCAAAATGGCTCTGTAGCGCCCCCTAGAACATTGCAAAAAAACCTGCGCATTGGGGTTATTTTGGCGTAGCTTGACGGAATTCGGTACACAAAAACACACAAACACACTGACAACCATGACTCATTCTGTGCCAAAACCTATACTGAACAGTTCGGCGGTCATATTTTGTAACGCTTTGCGTTACGTCTAGTTTGACCTGTTTTACAAACTACATTGCAAAAGAAAAATATACCAAAACAATCCACAAAAAAAGTAGTACACAAAACATTACATAACCAAATCATCAAAATCTATCACAAATAATTCCTTTAATACATAAAAATGAAACACAAACCAATTTACACACACACAAAACACATAAAAACACACAAACACACTGACAACCATGACTCATTCTGTGCCAAAACCTACTGAACAGTTCGGCGGTCATATTTTGTAACGCTTTGCGTTACGTCTAGTTGAATACTAGTTCTTACCTGCCTCATTGGACAACTTTAAAACGCACTCAACACACTGCGACCTGGGCTCAACCTACATTCACAAAACCAAATCTTATTTAACCATGGTTGTATTTACGCTGAATTTTAGTAGTTTTCATTAGTATGACATAAGTGCTGTCATTCTTATAAATTAACGAGTAATCACTTCAGAAATCGTGTATTTTAGACACTGTTGTTTAATGATATTTGTTTCGTATACTCTCGCCGCTAAACAAGGAATGTATGCAAAACACAATGACGGTACATCTTAAGAATTGTCCCGTGAAGCCATTCGGAACATCTCAGTCAGCCCACTGTCTTCAACTATGTTGCTGGGCAGACAATCATCGGCAATCCAAACTGCTACGGCGTTGGAAACCTTTTCACGGACATGGTCTAGTAATTTTCCTAGAGAAGTCGTGGATGTGGGTTGGTAACAATCTACCCTGGGACTGCTTTCTGTCGGGTGCTTTGCATTAAGGTGATAACTTAAAGACGAGTTGCTTCTGTGATAGTTATATTAAGCTTGACAAATGCTACATAAAACTTTAGTTTTGTCGATTGTTCTGTCATTTTGCTAGCCTGGGTGCCATCTGTATGTACCCGTTCCACTGATTGCTGCCTTCTCGCTGAACACCATTTGTTCAGCGAGATCAGTGTAACGCGTACAAACGGATGGCACCCAGGCTATCATTTTGCCTCCTAAATAGAAACTTTATCCCTCAGCTCTCTCCATCTTCCACTACCGTCTCGGTCTCTCCTGAATGGCAATCATCTACCTAATTTACAGGGCACACTCTCATCTGGACAAGGGGAAAGGTGCTGTGAGAATCATGTTCTTTGATTTCTCCAGTGCCTTCAACAGCATCCAGCCCCTCTGTCTGAGTGACAAGCTTGTGCAGATGGGTTTGAACACCCACCTTGTATCCTGGGTCACTGACTACCTGACGGAGAGGCTGCAGTTTGTCAGGCTGAAAGACTGCGTATCTGAGACTGTGTTGTGCAGCACCGGCGCTCCACAGGGGACTGTGCTCTCACCAGTGCTGTTCACCTTGTACACATCAGACTTCACCTACAACACAGAGTCGTGCCACATCCAGAAGTTCTCTGATTACTCTGCTGTTGTGGGGTGTATGAAGGATGGACAGGTGGGTGAGTACAGGAGCCTGGTGGACAACTTTGTGCAGTGGTGTAGGCATAACCACCTGCTGCTGAACACCTCCAAGACCAAGGAGATGGTGGTGGATTTTAGGAGGTCTCAGCCTCCTCTGCTACCAATCTCCATAGAGGGTGTCAGTGTGGAGGTGGTCAGCACCTACAAGTACTTAGGAGTTCATCTGAACAATAAACTAGACTGGTCAGCCAACACAGATGCCATCTACAAGAAGGGCCAGAGCCGACTCTACTTCCTGAGGAGGCTGAGGTCCTTCAATGTCTGCAACAAACTCCTGCGCATGTTTTACCAGTCTGTTGTTGCCAGCGTCCTTTTTTATGCTGTGGTGTGCTGGGGAGGCAGCATAAAGAAAAGGGATGCAGGGCGACTAGACAGGCTGGTGAGAAAGGCAGGAGCTGTTGTTGGCACCGAACTGGACTGCCTAACAACAGTGGCGGAGAGTAGGACCCTGAGCCACCCACTGTACAGTACTCTCAATAGACAGAGGAGCATTTTCAGTGGCAGACTCCTGACACTGTCATGCTCTTGGACAGGCTGAGGAAGTCATTTGTCCCCAGGGCCATATAACGCCACGCAGAAGGGGAGGGGGAGGGAGATGAACTTCTCTGCATGAGTCTACCTCAGTCTGCCCTCCTCTTCTCACCTCACCTTATCCCATCCCACTGCCCATCCTGTTAGTGGCTATACCAGCCCCTTGGACAGACTGTACTTTTATTTTACTATTTATATCACTTTGCACTATCCTCACACACACAAGCACAGTACTTTATTTGCACTATCCACACATGCACATGAACACTCTTTGCACTCCTTGCACTACTCTCCACTACTTTTAACACTGTCACAATTAATGCACATATATAGGGCCATATTTATCTATATTAATCCATATTTATCTGTACCTGTAAACACCCCACCCCCTGTGTACATGTTCTCCCTATGTGTATTGTTTTTATTGTAATTCATGTATGTATGTTTGTGAGTTAAGTTAAGTGTATAAGCTACTGACCTTAATTTCCCTCGGGATCAATAAAGTATCCATCTATCTATCTATCTATCTATTTATCTAACACTGTGACTGCAGGCACGCGGCGGTTTCGTTACAGGGGTCAACGCACACCGGAAGTAAACAAAGTTAACTGGGTTAAAATATTTTATCGCATTCATTTCGGCCACAAAAATCTCACAGTTTAACGTTATTTTTGACAGCAAAAAAGAAATATTGTTCTCAAATAAAAAACAGTTCTTCTTGGAAAATTTGTGTGAAAAAAAAAAAAACCTGAAACATTTTCTCGGCCCAGTGGATGGTGCTTCGCGGCCCATTGGATTGGAAACCCTGGTCTAAAGCACTTCCCCGGCCAGCCTCTGGCTCTCCCTGCCTTCTGCTGGGCTGATGCTTTACTGATGACTGTCACCAGCAACGACTCCACCCCGATACGGGGGTTTGACACCTGTACACACAGACATGCACGCACAGACACACGCACACACACATTCAATTAGTTCCCTTGATATGAACTAAAGAGGCAGGCAGCAACAGCAACTCCAAATAAACTTGGTAGGTACAGTACAGCATAGCCAGGCACAACTTGAAAAAAGGCATCAAGCAGGCCAAAGCCATGTACAAGGAGAAGATTGAGGGTCACTTCACCAACAGAGACCCAACACAAGTGTGGCAAGGCATACAACAGATCACCAACTACAGGGGAAGCCGCAACCCACTGACAAACATCAATGCCTCCTTAGCAGAGGAGCTCAACCACTTCTATGCCCGCTTCGAGACATCTGGGCTAGATAATGGAGCTGCTCCCCCACCTGCTTGCACAGAGCACACTGCCATGGTAACAGCAGAGGAGGTAAGACACATCCTCAGGTGAACACAATGAAGGCAGAGGGACCAGATGCCATTCCAGGAAGAGTGCTCAAAGAATGCGCATACCAGCATGCAGATGACTTTACGGCGAGGGCGGACTGGCCATCGGGAATACCGGGGGAATCCCCGGTGGGCCGATGGCCCAAAACACTGTCCTACCACCATCTCTAACCGGCCCACTCCCTTCGCCTGTCGGTACAATGGAAACCAAGTTACACCGTGTTAATCATCCCAGGCCTTGATTTCTTTAATAACTAGAATATTAAAATGGCACTGACTGAATTTTATACTCCTACTCGTGATCTGTCTTCACACTTATGGTGATTATTTTTCGATTTGTTTTTTTAAGTGTCTTCTTGTGTTTTCGGACTTCGGAAGTTCAACGTAAGAAAAGATCTCCACCTTATTAATGTACACCTGAAAATGGGTTCTTACACAGCCGAAGTGTTCTCAGCTGTGCGGATTGAGGTAGAGGATTCTTAAATTTGGATTTGCATACATAAACGCAACACGCCCCGCCAGGGCACGCAACTGTAGTGACGTGTGCAGTCAGCCCTAGCCCTTGGTTCTACGCATGCGCTCAACCCACTTTGTGAGGGATTGCACAATCTGAAATGAGGCACAACTTGTCGCTGCCTCTGTCAATCTTTTCCTGAGAGCCAAGATAAGAGCCAGGGTACAACGTACACCGTAAGTTACACTTTAATATACTAAGTACAAAAATAGTGTATTTCAATTGAGCACATGTATTAAAAAAGTGCTGTCAGATAAACGTGTTATTAACGACGCTAATGCAAACCCATTTTGTAGCCATGGTAATATTTTTCTCGCAAGATTAACGTTCTTTTTGGCCTCGCAAACTGTGTAGTTGTTTTTTACATGCTCTTGCAACCACTATTAACCTTAGAAAAACTACAGCACCACGCCGGATACAGCGTTTGGGCTTATTTGTGATGCATGCGCAAATGAAGCAAGCTTCACTGTTGTCTGAAAATGTCAACAGGCTTGTCTGTTATAGTAGCTGGCTAAAGGCAAAGAAGTAGTTGTTGTTCACGATTTTCTATCAGTTCTCACCACACAACGACGTCTCATCTTTGCTCCTTGAAGGTCGATATGTTATTATGGTATGGAGTTATTGAAACTTACTATGTGTAAAAAAGACTAGAAATTGAATGTTTATTTTTCATTGAATGTTTATATAAAGTTGCACTGGGTGCCTTTAATAACCCTATGAAAAACACAGTGATGGCAAAAGCTGTTTGAAACACAGCTCATGAATTAACCACACTACATATAACTAACAGATAACATTAGCAAAGGATTAGTGAAATTCCATGACATCAACAGTGAGAGTATGTGTAAATGTGTAAAAGAGACTGTATCCTAAGATCCTCTTCACGCCCCTCAAATGCACCTATCCTGTGTTGCCTCCCGTTGCACTACATTTCCCACAAGTCCACCAAACTCGCCCTTTTAAACTCGGCTTTGCTTACGTCTTGTGTCACAGCAGATACTAAACAGCATGGAAGGGTGTCAGCCCCTCAAAGTCACAGTTGGAGCAATGGAAGGGGAAAACTGAGTTTGACAGTCCCCCGTGGATCAAGTAAAGTTGGCAATAGACCGTTATACAAAATTTTATATTAATAGAATAGTAAACGAAACTTTGCATTGTGAGTCGTAACTAAAGAGTCGTTAGATAGCAATCTGGCAGCTAGCTTGCTAACCTGCTAGCTATCGTAGTGGCTTAGGTAAAATAAGCTAACAACTCAACTCAGTTGGAGCACTCCGGTTTTATAACTGGCCGAATTGCACTAGGTTGTAATCTAAATTCAGGACGGACTTAGAAGCGAAACTTCTAAAGGACCCACGAGTGCTATCAAATTCCTGGTGAGGTAAGTGTATCCAAAGGCTATATTAACGTCAATGTTGACAAGCTGGATAGCTTCAGTGAAGGCTGTCTAGCTAACATTAGCAAGCCAACATCAAACTGACAGCGTTGAAGCTGAAAGCTGTCAGTTTCTCTGTGAATTTTAACGATGCTTTGCAGTTTTGTCATTGGCCCTGTCTCAGAGGCATGTGAACGTGCATTATTTTAACGCCTTTTTTTTGTCTATCTTCAGTTTTGGATAGTTGATATGTGTTGACAGTAAAAACCCGGTATAGGGTGAACACATTTATGGCGCACCTGACTCTCGGCTGGCCAGTGAATCTTTTTCGTTTCGAGACATGACATGGCATATTTTACAACTTAACCACGTAGACCTTTTTCCTACAACATATTAAAGTAAGGTTCGAGCAGAAGCTCAGTAAGCGCACATTATGTTAATAATTATTAACTTATAGCTTAAACTAGAAAATGCATTTCCTGAAGGAAATACCAGTGCATGAAATGCAAAGGTTAAGAAAGGAAGAAGAAAAGAAAGAAGAGTGAAAGAAGGAAAGAAGAAAGGAAAGAAAAGTGGAAGAAGGAAAGACAAAATGAAAGAAGAGTGAAGAAAGGAGAGAAGAGTGGAAGAAGGAAAGAAGAGTGAAAGAAGGAAAGAAGAAAAGAAAGAAGAGTGAAGAAAGGAAAGAAGAGTGGAAGAAGGAAAGAAGAAAAGAAAGAAGAGTGAAATAATGAAAGAAGAAAGGAAAGAAGAGTGAAGGAAGGAAAGAAGAGTGGAAGAAGGAAATAAGAAAAGAAAGAAGAGTGAAGCAAGGAAAGAAGAGTGAAAGAAGGAAAGAAGAGTGTAAGAAGGAAAGAAGAGTGAAGAAAGGAAAGAAAAGTGGAAGAAGGAAAGAAGAGTGGATGAAGGAAAAAAGAAAGGCAAGAAGAGTGGAAGAAGGAAAGAAAAATGGAAGAAGAAAATAAGAAAGGAAAGAAGAGTGGAAGAAGGAAAGAAGAGTGAACAAGAGTGGCTCTGGATGAAGAGATAAAGAGAGAGTGAAAATATTGAAAAAAGGAGATACAAATGGAGTGAAGAAGAGAGATTGAGTGTGAGAGAAAGTTGACAGAGAGAAAGATGGAGAGATGGAGAGAAAAAAAATTGAGAATGGATGGTGTCTTAATGTTCCTAGTTACAGTTAAATTGAGAGGGACAGAGAGAGAAGAGGTTCCTTGGATTTGGCGCAGGTGTCAGTAAAGCACAGGTGCAAGCCAGTTTAAAGACCCTATTATGATGTCATAATGGCCCAATGTAAGTCAATGGGAGAAATTTATATTCGTTTTTCTTTAATATCTTAAAAAGTATAAAGTTTAAAAAAGTGAAAAATACATAGCATAAGTGTCCTTTACAAGACCTATGCGACAACGTTTGAATGAAGTTTCTACGTTAAGCGGTTCGGGCTGAATTAATCACAGAAAAAGGTAACAAGAATAAGAAGAAGAAGAAGCCTAGGAATAACAATACAGGGCATTTCATGCACTGTAATTATTTATTTCTTGCGGTTGGATATGAACAATAGAGAATGAATGGCGCATTTAAAGGAAGTGGTTAGAAGACTGTGCAGGTATTACGACAGGTGTGGGTGGTTAAGTACTGCATTTGCCTCTATTACAGCCATTCCTGAAGCCAGGGGAATGGTGTGCGGTAGATTCTTTTTTAATTGTTTACAGACTTCAGTTTTCCATTGCAGTTTTCACTATAATAAACTATAGTTGATACAACGCACGTTGTTGTATGTTTATATCACATATCTGAATTGTATAACTCAGTGAGTTACTTAAACATAGAACGTAATTTATGTGTGTGTGTGTGTGTGTGTGTGTGTGTGTGTGTGTGTGTGTGTGTGTGTGTGTGTGTGTGTGTGTGTGGTGGGAGGGAAGAGGGGTAGTAGTGTGTTGAACAACTTTTCCTGAAGAGTAATGGTTTCTGAAATTGGTGACGAGGAAAGTGACATTGATTATGACAGTTGTATGATTCTTTAAGCTTCAGTGGGTAAGAGGGGAGAATGGAAAAGGCTGCTGCACTAAATGGATGACAGAGGAATAAGTGAAGGGAAGTAGCCTTTGAACAAGATAATGAAGGAGTTTGGTAGAAATCAGGGATGGGAGATTCAAGATGGATGGGGAAAAGGGAACATAAGACAAAACAGGGAATCCGTAGAGAGGACAGCAACAGCACTATGGACCTCAGTGCAGGCTGAAGGAGAGGAAGGGTGTATATGGAGCAGATAGGAGAGAGCATTAGAGGGGTAAAACTGAAAGGATTTTCCACAGTCTGGCACAGCCCACAAGGATGCCAACCTCAGTTGCCTTGACAACGCAAGTTGCCAACACGACCCTCCTGTGTTTGTTCACTGCCCAGCTATCTGTCCTTTTCTCTCTCCACTGCTTCGCATGTCTGAAAAGAAACCTCTCTCCTCTCCCAGGGCTTTTAGAGATTTTCCTGTCCGTCCGTTAACAATTAATAGAGTTAACAGCCCTGGTTATCCTGCCCGTTTGATCTAGACAGTGTTGCAGTCTGTTCACCTGTGTTTTTATTTGTTTCTGCCTTCTCAGCAATAAAGACTGCCATCTCCCTGAACACCCTCACTAACATCTTCCCTCAAGTGCACATCAGTTCATTTTGGAGTCGATAGTCATCGATATGCAGAACACACACACACACACACACACACACACACACACACACACACACACACAAGCAAAGATATTTAACCACTGTTATGCCCAGTGAGAAGGAAACAATAACAACCTTGTTGACCTACTTTGTCTGAAACACCCTTCACGTAGAGGGCAAGTTGCTCATCAGAAGTGTTTGTTGACAGGGTGTATCACAGAGCAGTGCTCTGGCACTGTGACTTATATAGCCAGCAAGTGTTGGGCATGGGAGTGGAGCAAGGGTCACTCCGCAGAAACATTTAGAATAGGCTACACATTGGCAGTATACTGGCTGGTCACCATTATAGTCTATCTGTTTGCTGAAGAAGGATGAAAAGGAAAGAAAGTAGCAAAGCAGAAGTCTAGTCAAAACTTTAGTCAGAACTTTTTGCTTGGAAAGTACAGTATCTATGTTTGGCTTAGCCTAGTTTTATTCTTTTAACCTTCCAGATCTGGGTCTGTCTAATGGGTAATGATTTAGAATATTTAGTAGTTAATCTTGTAGTTTTCCATGAAGGCTATTTTTTTAGTTTTTTGCTGTCCTCTCAAATGACCCTGAGTATGAGTTCTTAAGAAGTGACTGGTTCAATGCAGGGAGTCGGGTGACACCAAGAGACTCCCTGACTAGTGATCCAAGACAGCTGACTGTTCCAATCTGATCAGTGGAAACATCTCCTTTGTCTTTCAGTCTCTTTTGATTGGTCTCCAACAGTTGCAGCTCAGATTACTAACATAGGATCAATGGTGTGGTCTGCAATTCTAATATGATACACTTTTTGTCAAATACAGCAAAGTGCTCCTCACTGTCTTGTATGTGTCTGTGTGCGCACCAAAAAAGGGAGCAAAACTCCTTAAATGGCTCCGTAAATGAAATGGGAAACTGACTGGGGGGGGGGGGGGGGGCTGCAGGGATCATTGTTGCATTGATGCATTGTGATACTGACGTGAAAGATTCTGCATCGGTGCAGGAAAATTAAATAATTTATATATAAAAAAAAAATTAAACAATATGCATGCCAGCATAATGAATTTCAACAAACCCATTTCACTGCGATATGATGAATGAAAAGTTTAGTAACACTGGCAATAGCCCTGCACATGGCGTGTAACGTAACACAAGGGACTTGTAAAGCTAGCCAAGTACAGTTAATCTCTCTACCGCAAACGCCACAAATATCAGAGAATGTAAGGTTGACTTACAGATACTGGCAATACATCCCATACATACATTTGGATTTAGGATGCTAGCCATGTACAGTTACACTTAAGATAAATCCTATTTTAAAAGGTTTGTATCGTAGTTGTGTGGTCATCACATCAGTGAATGAACTCATAGGTTAAATATAGCTATGCTTTTAGTTTAATGCTAGTAATCTACTTGCTTCCACTTCCTGTGGTATCATTTTAGCCATATTAGCCATATTATGCTGTCATATTAGCCAAATACAATATATGGTTCTTCCAATAGGGAGTATTTACTACAGACAGTCTTACATATGAATTTGTGTTCCTTGTGATCTGGATTATCATGTTTGATCTTATAAGAGCACTAAGGGAGGGGTGTGATTTGATCGACTGTTTAGCTCTAATATCATCAAGCTTTTGCCAGAATTGAAAACACTCAAGGAGTTGGATAGCATCAACAGTCAAGTTAGTCAGTCTAGGTTATAGGAAAGCTTGTTTAGGTTTGAGAGAGTGAGAGTGTGTGTGTGTGTGTGTGTGTGTGTGTGTATATATGGGTGTGTGTGTGTGTGTGTCAGGGTATCAGATGACAAAGGAATTCAGGAAAACTGTTGAAGATGGACACTGAATGGGGCTGCTGTTCCCTCAGCTGATCTCAGTCAAAGGGAATATGACCCGGTCCCTAGTGATGACCTAGAGGGACAACTGCTGCTACTCGCTTCTTCACCTCTCCCCTATAAATAGCCAGTCCACCTCCCATGGTGTCGCAGCACGCACACACACACACACCCAGAGTCACACAGCATGAGAACATCTGAGACAAAGCGTGATTGATTTAGCTTGCATGCATTTGGAAAGTCCTTTCCGTGTGTGTATGACAGCAAAGGACCTGCAAAATGTTCTTAACTGTGGGCCAGATCACTTGAACTTTTGAACTAGCTGTGTTTTTCCATATTGCTGTATGCTGTGTCTTTCCATATTGCTGTAGGATGCCTTGTGTCTTTCCATATTGCTGCTGTATGCTGTGTCTTTCCATATTGCTGTATGATGTGTCTTTCCATATTGCTGTATGATGTGTCTTTCCATATTGCTGTATGCTGTGTCTTTCCATATTACTGTATGATGTGTTGCCCTTGTCCAATTTCACCATAGTCTCTGAAATAGTGTATAAGGGGATTGTTTGCATTGTGTCTTTTTTTATGATCTTATTTATTTATTTATTTTTGCATGTGTTCCTCTGAGCAGCGGCCATCGTGTGCCCACCCTGAGGCGGATGCCCGCGTGCCACCTTAAGTGTGGGTGTGCATGAGCGGCAGGGAGGGGGCATGGGGACTGGGGTTCAGGAGCGCCCGGCGGCACTGAGACAGAGTGAGGTGCTGCCCCTGCCCTCCGCCACCAGCAGCCAATCAGAGGTAAGACTTCAATTAAGGAATATGAACAATGAGGAATCATGCAGTGCACGCTTTATTGGGGTATTTCACTTCCTTAACAGACACTCACTTTGTCAGAAGCCGTGGGATTTATATAGATTAACTCATTACAAATATGATGCTTCATTATCCAGACACCATGCATGACTGTCAGTTTGTCAATTTGTCAGATTGAGTCCTGCTTTCACAGATTTTAAAAACTCACCTTTTTCTTGAATACAGATTTACTGCAAATCTATTCCAGATACATTTCCAGTAAATCTGTATTCAAGAAAAAGGTGACTTTTTAAAATCCGGGAAAGCAGGACTCAATCTGACAATCTGACAGATCTGTTCGTATGTGGAAATGTATCTGTGATATCAGATTTCCTGTCATTATGCTCACTTATCTTTTATCTGTACCAAGAGCTGACAGACCAGTCAGACCACTGACTGAGGTCACTGAGCAGAAGGACATGTCCCTGCTGTGACTTGCTGTTGAGTGCTGGACTGAAGGGCTTTTCCAAATTGGCAAAGAGTAATTCTGCTCTTTTTGAGGGTGTATTGTCCATTTCCACTGTTTCACGATCATCGTCATGTCCCCACACCTTAATGTAACCTGAGTGGTGTCTGCATGACACACCAAGAGCCTCCATTGTCTGGAGAAACAGTAGGTGGCCATTTACAGTCATCTGATGGCCTGTGATAGCACAGTCTGAGGATGACTTAACACTTTTGGCATCAGTTGAAGTGTACTGAAGATTCTTCAAATCTTCTCTTTCCAGCAAGAACATAGTTGGTCAATCTTTTCGGTTGATGATCCATTCATAGAGTTGTCATCCTAAATGACAATGACATTAATGTGGGTACAGTGTCAAACCTGAATAAAATGCACTTTGTAATTTCAGCTGGTAGCTGATGTCCAATTTATTATAACTGTTCAGGGAACGTTTTATGTATATCAAAGGCATTATGTTCAGAATGCCAAGTATGTGTTCCTTCTAGAATTAATTGAATGAATGAATGAGATTCATTATCACTTTTGAATTCACTTTCATTCATTCATTTATTTAACCCTCCTACTATGCTAAAAAAAAAATACATCCATTATGTTATGGGTCAAATTGACACTCACATATGTTGGTAGACTCTTAACTCTCATGGATCTCTTATCTTCCTGAAGCCTTGTGATGACAAGCTCTCCTGTCATACGGAGTTCCTGATGCTGAGAATAACTCAAATTCATAGGAAAGGCTGACATTACTATGTAGGTCACCTGTTTCTGTACACGTACATCTGGTGATGCTATAATTACCAATAATTTATAGACTGTTCTTTAAAGGATCTACATATAGACTGTTCTTCACCTACTTTCCACCCAGGCACATTTGATTTATTTATTTACATTTTTTGGTTACGATGGAATGATGGAAATGAGCCCTAGTGACTAGTGACTGTTTACGGCAGAGATAGTGACACACACACACTCTGAATTTTATCTCTGCATTTGACCCATCTAGGGGAGTGATACACACAGTGAAGCACACAGTGAAGCACACTAACCCGGAGCAGTGAGCTGCTTTTGAGCGCCCGGGGAACCGTGATTGGGGTTAGGAGCCTTGCTCAAGCGCGCCTCAGCTGTGGATGTGGGCATGGGAGAGCAGTGCTCTACCACTTCCCCCGCCCACATTTTTCCTACTGGTCAGGGATCGAACCGGCCACCCTCCGGCTGCCTTGTGTTACAGGGCTTCATTACACAAATCCTTCTGTTTGTGCAAAACATTCTTTCCTCCCCATTTCAACCCATTTGTCAGAGAAATATAGATCCAGTGCTCCACCTCCATTCTCTCTTTCCCTGGAGGTGCAGAGCATTGCAGGTTGCTTGATTTCTTTCTGTTTTTGTGTCTGCGAGTTTGTTCTGAGAGACTCAGGGGTAGAGAGGAGGAGGAGGAGCAGCAGCTGTTGAGGTGTAGTTATACAAGTGTTCTTACCTCACATCCGTCCTCAGCCCTTATGAACCTGCACTCTTGAACCCACCTTTGAGGGAATGCGATCGGGTCTATGTGTAGGATGTGGCGACTGCCTAGAGGCATCACAGAGGGAACACTGAAATGTAGCAACAGTGCAGAATCTCTATCAGTGCACATCTCCTGCTCTTGCTACTTTGGTGGGGTGTCTGAAATGGTTAACACCTGGTAGCTCAGCCCTAGCCCAAACTGAAAGACATTTATCTATCTATCCCCACCCTACACACACACACACACACACACACACACACACACACACACACACACAGGAGATACCCTCCTGTGTACTGCCAGCCTTGTGTAAGCCAAGCTTAATAATCTACTCCAGCACAAACATCAGCCAGTGCAGACAACACATAAGCACTTAATGCAGATGACAGAACACAACTCTCACACAGGTTTCTCCCTCTCTCCTCTCAGCCCTCACACATACATTTGGAAGGCAACACTCGCACCAGTATGCAGGGGCCTGCAGGCTGTCAGATCTGACTACCATAATATAACATCTCACTTAATAGTATATGTTATCTGAAGAATGGGAGGGAAAGAGTATGATCTCTGATGGAGAGCGATCACACTCTTTTCCCATACAGTCTCATGGAAAAGCTTGAGGATGACTTACTGTTTAACTTTGAATGAACTTCTGGAAATCAAATAAATCTCAAACTTTGCTTCAGCCAATCATAACTGGTTGTCAGCAATGGAATTAGGTAGGTAGGTAGGTCTTTTGGGCATGAAGAGGTAGAGAAAACTATAGGCCTTTATACAAAAAAAAAAAGACATAAAAAGAAAATCAACACAGATTTCTTTCTGCTTTTAAGTTTGTGAAACAATGATTATTCCATGGTGGTGTAAAATATGTAGATTACCTGTTGCAAATTAACTCATAATCATGCATCAGCTTACTATGATAAATGAATATCGGCCCAAGTATACACCAGCAGAGGTGTTGAACTTGACACAACACAGAATGTGTGATTGCTCGGATGCTTAGGCGCTCAGGCGCTATGATGCTTATGATGCTTAGGCGCTATGAACACAGCAGAATAAGGCTAGGACTGGGGACGGTAATGAGGCCATGGTCATTCCTGTGTGTTTACAGGGCTGTTTCTCCTGTGGTCTAGTATGCATGAAAGCAGCTTAACAGATGAGGGGCCATGCTTGATCCCATCTAAACCCAACATTAGTGATTTGACAATGAGTGCCCATGACCTTATTGTGGTGTGGATGGTAGTTATTCATGAAGAAGGTGCAGTTTTCCTTACCTTTACCTGAGTTCCCATGAGTGCTACCCTATGGTGAGTGAGGGAGATTGGAAATAAAGGGCCACAAATGTGCTGTTAAATTGGGGTATAGTTGAATGTGCTGTTAGATTGGGTATAGTCGAATGTGCTGTTAGATTGGGTATAGTCGAATGTGCTGTTAGATTGGGGTTTACTCGAATGGCCTGTAGTCAAATAATGTGCTATTTCCTGCGTTAGGGCAAATTATGCTTTAATGTGATTTTGTTTTTCTGCGGCCTTGGATACCGAGGATTAATGTGTTTCTTTCTTTCTTTCTTTGTGTGTTTCTGCGTATTTTGTGTGTATTTGCATGTGTGTTTAGGGTTTTAAACAGGGTCGCACCATCATCAACTCCCTCCTGTCAGGAGCCTTTGCTGGTGCTGTGGCCAAAACAGCGGTAGCCCCTTTGGACAGAACCAAGATAATCTTTCAAGGCAATGAGAAACACACTCACAAACATACAAACATTTAGCTGAAAAAAATGATAATTGTGTTGGTCATTGACCTTTTTGAAGTAGCGCAGGTATAACAACATTTTTACTCTTGTTTTGTTTTTACAGTGTCTTCAAAGAGATTCTCTGCCAAGGTGAGCTGATAGGTGTGTGTACATTTGAATGTGTGTGACCCTCAATATGTTTGGGCAGTGTTCAGTGACAAGACAGAAAAAATACACTCCGACTTTATCTGGCAGCTGATCTTGTTTGCTGCCAAGCTCTGAATCAAGGAAATGTTCCTCTAGTGTCTGGGTGTGTGCTTTCATGAGTGTGCTTGTATATTTACCTCCACCAAGGAGATTCCTTTTCCCCACTGTGTCCTTTTGTTGGTTGGTTTGTTTGTTTGTTAGCAGGATTACGCAGACATTTCTGGCATGAATTTAGTTTTACTTTTGCTAATATTGCAAAATACGATGTGCCTTACAAATTTAGTTTTACTTTAGCTAATGTTGCGAGATACAGCATCTTCCTGTGGCAAAGGTATGAGTGACAAACATGTGGGGTGCCATTCTAGTTGTCTCTGTTTTTTGAATATTCCTATCTGTTATCTTTGTGTGTGTGTGTGTGTGTGTGTGTGTGTGTGTGTGTGTGTGTGTGTGTGTGTGTGTGTGTGTGTGTGTGTGTGTGTGTGTGTGTGTGTGTGTGTGTGTGTGTGTGTGTGTGTGTGTGTGTGTGTGTGTGTGTATCCAGGAGGCCTACCGGCTGATCTACCGCACATACCTGAAGGATGGCTTCCTTAGCTTGTGGCGAGGAAACTCTGCCACCATGGTCCGTGTCATCCCCTACGCTGCCATCCAGTTCTGTGCCCATGAACAGTACAAGAGGCTGCTGGGTGGCTACTATCAATGCCAGGGCAAGTGAGTGCCACCTCAACCCATGTACTATGATGCAAGTTATTCTCCACATGGAAGAGTAGGGCAGTCAATCAATAATATATAAAATAATATAAATAAAGTAAATAATAGCAGTGTAACTCAGCATCACTTTCCATGACACAGTGATCCACAATACATCCCAACAACATTGATAAGGACCTCATATCTGATTTAGCTGTTGTGTTATCAGGAGAATATACCCAAAGAATTTCAAGAAAATGCCATAAAGTCCATACCATACAATGCAATGCATTATATCACTCAATAGGACAATATTAGATTATATTAGATTAGATTCAACTTTATTGTCATTGCACAGAGTACAAGTACTGAGACAATGAAATGCAGTTTAGCATCCAACCAGAAGTGCAAAATAGCAATAAAAGTGCAGAGTATGTGCAAATGTAAGTGGAATAAGTGAATAAATATGATATGATAGAATATGACACAGAATTGTAATTTAAATAGAATTGAGACTAGCAGCAATTGAGGTAGATTATATAATAAGTATATAAAGTGCAGGTGTAAGTATACTGGTGGTAACAAGTGAAATCAAGTGAATGAGGTAGAAAAGTACAATTAATGTAGAGGGGGGGTGGTGAAGTTAAGTATAGTGCAAATGTTTAGTGGCTAGAGGAGGGTGTGGCAGTCAAGCCAGGGTGGGGGGGGGGTGAAGTGAAGTATAGTGCAAATGTTCAGTTGCTGGAGGGGGGAACAACAGGCACAGGGGGAGGTGTGTGAAGGGGTGGGGGGGGGCTATCCCCGTGGAGCAGAGTTCAGTAGGGTGACAGCCGCAGGGATGAAGCCATAGACATCAGATAGGTAGACGCCGCCTCCACTGCTTCAGCCCGTTGCCTCGGCGAAATGCGTCGCCGCCATATTGATAGAGGAGCTCTCTGACGTCAGAGGTCTGTCAAACGTGTCAAACAAGCGCAAGTTGCCAGGAGCTGCGGTTTATCTGGATAAAAATCACGATAACCTTTTACATTTCGCAACCAATTTCATGGAGTATTCAAGGGTTTATGCTCTACGTGAAGTGTGTGAAAAAGATTTGCCTCTACGTTACTTTGAATCTCGCTAGTTAAATCGCCAGTCATACATGTGCATGGGTCTATGATAAACGCTCACTTTTCTTGCACAGCTCGTGCACTTTGAAAATACTGAGAAGATCTATAAACTATCGAAATAGTGCTTCTTTAGTTACTACGTATTGACCATCATTAAGAGAAAGAGCATACATCAAATAGTGAGAAACTGGCAGTCAGTGTGTTTTTCATAGTTTAATAGTTCCTTTTCAAGTATGTGCATTAAGAAACCTTGAACAGTGCAATTGGCAATACACAGTTATTTCACAAATCAACATTACAAAAAAAAGCTAAATATTTCTATAGCAGTAAAAATATACACATCTCAATATATACATACACATCTCAATAGTTGAACTGTAATATAAATAGCAGAGCATATATATAATACATTATAAAACAATTGGGTTCTAGCGCGTAATTTAGCTGTTTCTGATTGGACAAGAGACGTTCCATGCTATAGGTTATTCTTCAACATACCTACAGTTACGGGACTTTTCACAGCTAAAAATAAATCACTCCGCGATGAAACATTCGCATTGATGATAACCGTTAATTCAAAGTTTTATAAATATAATGACTCAGTATAATGTGCAATGGAATAACATATATATGATATATACAATGCCTGACAAAAGTCATGTCACTTATCCAAGTTGTAGGAACAACAGATAATAACTTGACTTGTAGTTGATCAATTGGAATCAGAAATGGCTCATATGAAAGGCAAAGGCCTCTAGATTATGCTTGTTATACCAACATAAAGTTGTGTATCATTAATTGAGTTTTATCATGTAATAAGGACAGACAGGTCAGATTGGGTTTGGACAAAAGTCTTGTCGCATACACAAAAATATTTGTTTTAATTTTGAATTTTACTTTGATAACACAAGAATGCTACAATAGCATCAGAGCATAGGCAATTGCACTGTTCAAGGTTTCTTAATGCACATACTTGAAAAGGAACTATTAATGAAAAACACACTGACTGCCAGTTTCTCACTATTTGATGTATGCTTTTTCTCTTAATGATGGTCAATACGTAGTAACTAAAGAAGCACTATTTCGATAGTTTATAGATCTTCTCAGTATTTTCAAAGTGCACGAGCTGTGCAAGAAAAGTGAGCGTTTATCATAGACCCATGCACATGTATGACTGGCGATTTAACTAGCGAGATTCAAAGTAACGTAGAGGCAAATCTTTTTCACACACTTCACGTAGAGCATAAACCCTTGAATACAGTCGTGGCCAAAAGTTTTGAGTGACACAAATATGCATTTTCACAAAGTTTGCTGCTTCAGTGTCTTTAGATATTTTTGTCAGATGTTACTATGGAAGGCTGAAGTATAATTAAAAATATTTAATAAGTGTCACTGGCTTTTATTGGCAATTACATGAAGTTAATGCAAAAAGTCAATATGTGCAGTTTTGACCCTTCTTTTTCAAGACCTCTGCAATCCGCCCTGGCATGCTGTCAATTAACTTCTGGGCCACATCCTGACTGATGGCGGCCTATTCTTGCATAATCAATGCTTGGAGTTTGTCAGAAATAGTTTTTTTGTTTGTCCACCCGCCATCCCGCCAATACTTATTTTTTGCATCAAATGCAAATAAAGTCATAAATGTTATAACATGCATTTTTCTGGATTTTTTTGTTGATATTCTGTTTCTCACTGTTAATATACACCCACCATTACAATTATAGATCACACATTTTTTTGCAAGCGGCCAAACTTGTGAAATCGCAAGGGGTTCAAATACTTATTTTCCCCACTGTATAATTGACTCCATCATTAAGATTTTCTTCATCCATTTGTTCTATTTACTCCCCCATTCATTCATTGCTTTTTCTCTTTTCTTCAAATGATCTGATGGTGTTGATTTAGACATTGTGAGCACCATATTGACAGTAAGAGAGTGCGTCCGTACTTGTCTCCTAATTGTGGTGGTTTCCTCCCCAGGACCTTGCCTCCGGTGCCACGGCTCTTAGCAGGCTCTCTGGCTGGCACCACTGCTGTGTCACTCACATACCCCCTGGACATGGTGCGTGCCAGAATGGCCGTCACACCCAAAGAGATGTAAGTGTGCCCATCAATCAATCAATCAATCAATCAATGTATTTATTTGATCAGGAGGGACAGTGTACATTCATGAACATTAAAATGTAGATGGATTTGAAGATGCTCTCGTCCCTTAATCCAATCCCTGTAGGTCATCCAGTGTGTGTTTGTGCCTGTGTGTCCTTCCCAGGTATAGCAACATCATGCACGTGTTTGTGCGGATCTCTCGTGAGGAGGGGCTGAAGACTATTTACCGTGGCTTCTCTCCCACCATACTAGGTGTGGTGCCCTATGCAGGACTCAGCTTCTTCACCTACGAAACCCTCAAGAAGCTCCATGGAGGTACACCCACTTGGATTGGATGTGTGTCTGAATTCATGTGTGTGTTTGCTTCTTGCCAGTACAGCTCTCAAAACAGTCCATTAAGGGTTACTAGAGCTCTACTCTATTTGTAACTTTATGCCCCTACAGCTCTCAAAACAGTCCATTAAGGGTTACTAGAGCTCTACTGTCTCTCCCACAGAGCGCACAGGTCGTCCTCATCCCTACTCCTACGAGCGGCTGGCGTTCGGGGCGTGTGCAGGTCTGATTGGCCAGTCCGCCTCCTACCCGCTGGACGTAGTGCGGAGGCGTATGCAGACGGCGGGCGTGACCGGCCACACGTACGGCACCATCACGGGCACCATGCGTGACATCATCTCGGAGGAGGGCCTGGTGCGGGGCCTCTACAAGGGCCTGAGCATGAACTGGGTCAAGGGCCCCATCGCAGTGGGGATCAGCTTCACCACCTTTGACTTCATGCAGATCCTGTTACGGAAGTTGGGCTACGCTCCACGGTAGAGAAGAACAGAGAGAGGGAGAACAAGATGGACAGACAGAGAGAGGGAGTGGATGAGAGAAGAAACTCAGGGACATGGAGAGCTGTGTGTAAGCGCCAAGGTGGCCAGGTACAGAGGAATTGTGTGTGTGTGTGTGTGTGTGTGTGTGTGTGTGTGTGTGTGTGTGTGTGTGTGTGTGTGTGTGAAAAAAAGAGGCTAAGCTAGGCTAAACGTGAATGTATGTCTATTTGCACAGCGGTTCTCCCCAGCAGACCGTGTGTACTGCAGTCTTGTCCACCAAGTGCAATACGTGTGTCATTTGAGTCTCCATCCGCACCCCAGCAGTGCCCTCTTCACCTCTGACCACCTCCAGGTCCCCCTCACCACCTCCTCTCCCACCTCTCACACGGGTCGCTGAACATTTGCCACAGAGGATTTCAGTCTCCTTTCAGTAATTCTGTTGGCAGTCATGTCTTGTGTTTCTTTTTTTCCTTCAGGTGTTAAATGTGGATGGGCTCAACCTGACACACACACACAAACACACACACACATAAGTCCATATGCATACAAACACACACGCACACACTTAAACACATCAACACATGTGCACACTCAAGTTATTTGCAACACACCAGTTCTTTTTTGGTGAGTTAAGTGTTGTTGGAGTTTCTTTTCAAAGCAGTGGTGATCGTGAGGATGATGTAGTTCTTTGATTGATTTTGTTGTTTTTGGTTCTTTTCTTTTCTAAATAATTACCAAAGGGAAAGCTGGTACACAATAGTAGAATGTTTCCACATGAGCACAGAGACACATTCACCATAGTGTTTAACAAATGTATAGATAACATATGCTTTTAATGAGACATATTGCAGTTTGTTGAATTGATGCTGTAGAATGTGGACGAGCACACAAGCGTGTGTGTGTGTGTGTGTGTGTGTGTGTGTGCGCGCGCACACCCACATGCAAGTTTGTTTGACATGCCTTTTCTGTACTTAGAGCAGGTGTGGGGTTGCTTAAGGAACTAGATTTGCTTTGTGTGCGTGTTCGTTTGTGTGTGTTCGTTTGTGTGTGTTCGTTTGTTTGTGTGTGTGTGTGTGTGTGTGTGTGTGTGTGTGTGTGCGCCTGTGCGTGCTCACCCAAGTGAGTGAGAGTGCATGTGTTCTACTAAGGATTACAGAGCTGCTGACACCTCCAGACCAACACACTCTGCACAGTAAAACACTGCCACTCTTTTTGGTCTATGAATTTGTGTACATGTTTATATGTGTGTGTTCTTGCCTGCGTTTCAAATGAGCTGCTGTATTATGTCTTTCTAGACAGAAATGCAGTCACAAACACAAGTGATCACACACACACACACACACACACACATGCTAGGCCTTTGTGTGATTTGATTGTGTTGCACTAGTGCTCTGTTTGACTGCCATGTAGTCCAGCTGTTTCCTGGACCCCCCTTCTAAGTGCCTGCAATAGCAATAGTACAAATGTACTATTCACTAAATGCAAAGTATGGAAGTGTACTGAGGTACATTTGAAGTTCCCCTGTGGATGTTGTCCTTCTCTTTATCTCTCAGAGTATTGACTGGTCTTGTCTGCGTGGATGTTGTCCTTCTCTCAGAGTGTTGACTGGTCTTGTTGGGGAAGAGTGAGTGTGAGTTTGTGTGTGTGTGTGGGGGGGGGGGGGGGGTATCTGTGAAGCGAGGTCCGACTGGAAGCATAGCATATCTCTGCCTGGCAGTTTGTCTGGCCACCGGCTTACATCTAATCAGACAAGCACTTCTGCTAAAGCATGGACACGAAATTGAGTTTATAAACCTATAGTTTAGGGGAGCGCATACACTCTAAATATAAAAGTTCCGTTCACAGATCTGTCTGTATATCCCCTATTGAGATTCAGCAGCTTTCTGCATCTCCTTTGGGCAATGACTTTGAGAATGTACTCTAGTTGTCTGAGTATAACTTGTGATTGCAGAATAGGGTGGATTATCTGCTGCTGCACCAGCTGTGCATTGTGGGAAGTGCTGAGTGACACGTGATGTGATGGGCGTCATGTGCTCTAAAGAGTACCAGGAGCAGGAGCAGTCTCCCCTCAGCAGAGACGGCATCATGAGGACTCTGGCTGCCACAAAGCCTACTGCATGCTTTAGCCTTGGTCTTGGTCTTTCTGGAAGAGGGAGTAAGTTGACTGTCTGTCTACTATGTGAAGGGTTTTACACAACAGCATTAATGGATATCCTTAGTTATTGATCATGAAGTATTGCACATGTCTGAGAGCGCTCCCCTAAACTGACAGTCAGGTATGGTCGTCGATTGTTCAATGTTGGATTTGGCTGAGATGGCCCTACCTGTAGTCCCTGGAGGATCATTAAACATCAGCAGAAGTAGGAGCTAAGCATAACACATCTCCTGCTACAGCATATAGTGCTTGTGGGTGCCATGGAAACAGCTGATACAGTTGTGTACTTACTGCATTACCTGTCATTACTAACTGAGTGTAGCTGAAACTACTATACAAGCTTTTAATGTAGTAAGTATATTGTGATAATGTCTATTTACAATGCTGTCTACATTGTTTTTACCCGTAACAGGAGTGATATAATGTGGAGTGTGATCATCAATATTAAATCCTGCTAATTCATGGAATTTCAGACCAATCTGACGGCCCTAAACTGGGACTGATCCAATCTGTTCATTAGGTGTTCACTGGGTTTCCGCTTCTTCAGATATCTAAGCACATTGATTGAAAACTACAGTAGTAAAACTGAGTTGACAATCAAGCTATGCCAAAGCACATGTTGCTATTTGTTTGCAAAAGGTTTTTGGAAGGCTTTCTGAAGTGACCCGTATTTTAATTTTTGGGAAATAAAACTAATTTAATAAAGAATGTCTAATGTATTTTAATCAGAATAAAATAATGTATCACACGAAGAAAGGAACATTAAATAAGCATTGGTACATCAAACTGACACGATATATTACTAGTTCAGTGGTTTGTGCATGACTTCTGAAAATAACCCATTTTCTTGCTGTTGACAGTTTGTACTTATCTAAGCAACATTTATCAGAGTTTCTCAATCTTTTTGATGCATTAAAGCTGTTTTGTAAATTTTTAAGGATTTGTGCCAAGAGAATGTATATTCAAATTATTCATATTACAAATGATTTGTGTAGCTCTTCGTGACCTCAATAAAGTAGGTGTTTAATTTAAAATTGCATCTTGATTAATTGTGTTTAGCCTATGAAATGGGACTATGAAAGTAGACACCACAAGATGGCGCCACAATCAAAGCAACAGTTCAGCACCACTCTCAGTTATGAATTGTGACCTCCCAATGGCATTCATGAAACCACAAGAACTCCAGTCGTCATTGACATAGTATTCTTATAATTAAAGGCAATATCTTTGGACAATAGTGTGTAAGGTATAACTGGCGGCGATTTTTCTCTTAAAGGTACACTATATGTCTTGTCAAAAATGAACACGTTCTTTTACTTCCCATGATAGCGATTTGAAGGAATGGTAAAAAGATTATTTTTTTTGATTAATACTTTCAGGTCTTTTTCAATTATAAGTTAGAACTTTACAGTCAAGCCCAGTCCTCACATAGAACACACATTGGGTTTATTAGACTAGCTCTTCAAACAGCTACTAGATCAGCAAAAGTGAAATGTGGTGATTCAAATTATCTCAAGAATTTCAGAAACTGTCAGCGGCATATCAAGGAGTTAACATTTATTTGACCCGATAAATTGGGAAGAGTAGAAACAGTCTTTGTGATGCCGTGTATTGATTCCGTCCAAACAAAAGATGAGACAGCTAGAGTGGCCACTAGATAGCGTTGTAGAACAGACCTGAATAGACGTTTGGTTTGACAGCACTACTACTTCAGCCTGTATGATAAACTTGACCGTGACACGTGACGTCATCGTTTCATTCCTCTGTTCCGCTGTTATTTTTCTTGATCTTTGATTTTTATTTCTAATGGACTAAATTAAAGCAAAGAGGTAATAACTTCTCAGATTAGTCAATCAAGGAGAGAGAATATACGAATATAATCTCTTTAACAGAGAGAGAGAGACATGGGGGGGTGGGGGGTGTATAGAGGTGGGGGATGGTTGTCAGAGCTGCTGGGGTTGGAGAGAGGTGATTGTGAACGCCGTTGCCATAGGTACCTGGACTGATGCCAGGTGGGGAGAAGGCTGATTTGCATGTATTCAAATGGGTTGGGAGATGATTTAGTGCAGGCACACTAAAGGAGTGAGCACAATGCTCTTGTACACAGAGACACTTCAACTGTGTTTCCATCTAGTGACCTTTGAGATTTTGGAAATGGAAGATTTCTAGTAGGCTATCTTAGTAAGGCTACTGAGAGAGGTTTTGTGTGAGGCTTTTCAAGCATGCTAAGTGAAATGGTCCTTAGTGTTCAGGGCCCAGTTTCCCGAACGCTAAAAAGGACTTGAAATCGGTCGTAAGAGGGATATTGCAGAGCGGTTTCCCGACGCCGCACTTACGGCAATGATGAGTCTATGATGTCGCCAAAATCCACGTAGGCCGTTAAGATACGTCGTTATCGGGAAACTAGGCCCAGATGGGTAGGTTACATGTTGTGTCTCAATGTTTCCCTCAGATGCAACACAAGCAGCACAGGCTATATCTTGCTTTTTTTTTTTTTTTTTTTTTTTACAATTGGATGGATGAAAAAGCAGATACTACTGAGGGTATTTTTTTTTTTAAATCAATTTTGTTAAAAGGGGTTAAAGACAATAATGGATCCGTTTGTCTGATTAGAGTAATTGCAATCACACGCCTCATGCCATTCTATAGACACATGCAAGGGTAGAGTGACGCTGGACCATCATCAACCACCGCGCTCTACTCGCGTTCTCTCACAGGGATGTTGGATGTCGCCAACAAAGTACACAGGAAGTGAGGTCGCCAAGGACCTTGGATGGGAGTGGAGGTTTCTCCCGAGGACGTTTTGACTATAGATATACAGTATATGTCTATATATACAGTAAGCTATATATGTATATGGTTTTGACGGTGAGATAAACAGTTCATGAAACTAGTTAAACGGGTGATTATGGATAATTGTCTGTATGGAGAGAATTAAGTCCATCGTGGGCTATGCGTCGGGTTCAGTCCAAGTATTGAATTCGGAAACAGGCTATAAACTTTTATTTTGCTACAATTTTGAAAACCGGGATAAACTTGCTATGTGACATTGTTTTAAAATAAAAGTATTCGATCCTATATCCTATCAAATTGCAATAAGGCTTTATTTAATAAACCTATTGAGACCATTCCAGTGTGAGTTATGAATTAGCCTGTATCGCCAGGGTGCAAAACAGCTAACAAAACTAGTTGCCAACGATAAAAAAAAAAAAACTGGGGGAAAAAAATGTCATTCTGATAAGCCTACTCTGTTATAGACCATGTAGGCTTAAATAAAGTAGCCTAAAGTAGGCTAATGAAATTATGAAAGGCCTACATTATGACTGCTATTGAACCGGCCTAATATCAAATGTTGTAGGTGAATAAACAACCTGAATTAAAGTATAGGCTATAATCTGAGAATGATGTCCCAGTGCGGCAAAACCAAAATTCACCCACTCACCACCAGCGGTCACCCACTCACCACCAGGAGACAGATAGGCCTACACTTTAAAAATGAATCTGAATTAATGAAGCTGTGTTAGTATGTTCATACAAGACAGAATTTTAGAGTTGCAAAATGTTAATGTTTTAAAGAGATCAATGTGTAAGCGTATCCTCCTTTCATTCGTACGCAGGCTTGTGCATAAGATGTAAGCAGGTTTTCACAGAAACGTTAGGCCTATATTGAATCAGCAATAAAATACGTCTTAAAAAAAATTAGCTCTTTTTAGCCTCATTATTTACAATCTCAGTAGAGACGAATATAATCTCTTAAATAGTTAAACCTCCAGCCAGGATGACGTTTTTATGATAATGAACATCTTTAGATTATCTTAGAATATCGTTAGATAATTAGTAGACTATGAAATCGTTTGTTTTTCGTTAAACTCTGCTTTTTTGGACGGTTGTGTTCAATTAAACGTCAAGGAAATTTTAATCAGCGATTTAGCTATCTGCACAGCTTAAATTAAATTATAAAAGAATGATTGTGACTGTGGTCAGATTTGTTTCAACCATGCTATATTTATTTTCACATATTTATCGAAAGAGTAAGGAACATTACGGAAAAGTGCTCGCCCACTCCATATCTGACTAAATATTTCGCAGGAGATGCGCGTGTCAATCTTTATTGTAGCCTAACACATAACTGTTCTGAAACTGTTGGCAATAGGCCACACCGCCGTTGTTCTTGTTTACGCATTTATCGGTGAGCTTGAGGCTTTTAATTCACTCCAGCTAAATTGACTGCATTTGTTATACTGCTAGTGCTAACAGTTGCAGACTAATGAGATTATACATGCTAACCTTAAAATAGCAGTTACCGGAGTGTGTGTAACTTGGCATTGGGAAGAATGCATGGCCCACTGCACAGCTCCTGTGTGGGCCACACACACACACACACGCACACACTCACATACAAGCACTCTCATTGTAGAGCCAATAATGAGTCTCTTAAAGTATTTTTCCCACCATACCCAAGAAAACAACCATCCAGCCATAAGGTTCCATTTTGTGTAACTTTATTGAGAAAACAACACAGATCCACGCCATTTAGAAACAGCAGCCAAATCCTTCAATAGAAGATCATCAGTGCCAGTGAAATAATATGAATGTGTTCATCATTTAATATCAGTTACAGTGTCATATAATTACTTTGAGAAAGAGTACAGAAAGCATATAGAAATACATATAGACCGTAACTAAACGAATAAAGGCATATAGACATACATATAGCCCGTAAACAGACTAAAAGAATACACGAAAGGTGTGAAAGATCCAAATATCGCTTGAATATATTGTGCCTAAATCCTTATCATTATGTGGTTTTGGGCATAGGATTTTTATTTTTATAAAAAAAATCAACTAGCTACAAATGTGTCAATTCAACTATATAGCTTTATATGTTAATTCAACTGTATATCTTTACATATGTCAATTTGACTATATATCTTTACATATGTCAATTGTTTGGTCAGATTTCTGATTTCCTGATTGCCTGATGGTCTGTTACTTCATGAGACCTGTAGTAGGTTGGTGACTTACCTTCTCCAGACTTACCCTTCCTTCTCTGTGCTCCTGGAGTGGTGTGCTGATGAACAGGTGATTACCTCAATGCTGAGCAGGCCATTTCAGGGCACACTCGATATAGGACACACTCCTCAGAGTTGGGATCAGACACAGAGGAAATTGGTGAAACTGCACATAGTAGATAGTTTAATGGATCCACAAAGTGTGTGGCCAATGCAAATATCGCCAGGAGGAGTTCAGTCCACAAAGGCAGGTTTGTGTGCACGTCTGGCCTTCTTCATATAAGCAGGTGGAGTCCACCGTGTTTTGTTCTAGTAATGTGAGATGGTTGTTTGATGGCATTAGTCTTTTAATGACTCCAAACTTCGGTGCTTGGGCATCTCTGGCCCAGATGTAAACCTCTGTGCATCTTCAGGGCTGTCGGCACTCTCTCAGTGGGCCATCTGAAATCTGAAGAGAAAGACTCAAGATAAATACTTCAGGTATGTCCCACTTTAACATGTCTCACAGTGTCCATCTGGGATCAAGGAGCATTATAAACAAAAAGTATGGATTTCAGAAATGCTTGGAAATGTCTAAATGTATTTCATAATTATATGTGCTTGAGGGCACTGATGCATAGCCTATATATATATATATAGCCTGTTTAGTCAGTCTTGATTTCAACAGCCCTAGTACATGTCAGGACATAAACATTCAAAACATTCAACCACACTTCTATTCCATCTTTAAAATGATTTTCTCCTAAGAGTACTCAGACAGATGAATGAGGAAGGACATTCTGGATGCAGATGTCATTCATTCATTGGTCATGTTTACTCTGTCACTGTTTTGATGTCATTCATTCGCTGGTCATGTCTGTCACTGTGGTGATGTCATTCATTCATTGGTCATGTTTGTCAATTGTGTCCAACGTGTCATTTTTGTAGCAATGTTTTTCATGTCAAAAGAATTACAGTGGAGTAAAGATCACATTTACATGAATGTGGACCCTAAATTTATGAAATGTTGGAATAAACTCCTAAATGGGAAACTTGCATTTTTGTATCTGAAAGCTCACACTACCTGACGTACATTGAATCTGCATTTTAAAGTGGAACAGCAAACACAAGGTTTTTAAATGGTTTCTAAACAAGGAAACTCGAGACAAACACACAGACACGCACACAAACACATGCGCACACACACACACACACACACACAAACACACACACACACACACACACATTCACACACAGAATAAGCCTGTACTGCCCAAGAGATGACCTTTGTGTCTTAAACAGGTCAGCAAACACAGACAGAAGAACACACAGTCTCTCTCTCTCTCTTTCTGTTGCAAAAACACAATGTATGAATCCTCGTCACCCCGGAGATGGCCTCACAGTCTGTGTCCAGCCAGACGCGCACACACACACACTCACACACACACACACACACACACACACTCACACTCACACACACACACACACACACACACACACACACACACACACACACCACACACACACACACACACACACACACACACACACACATAATTTGGGTCCTTTCAGTGACCCTTCTTCCGGTTGGTGTGAGGAGAGGAAAGCGATTCCTATGGGACACTATTAATATCACCTCAGGGACAATAAAGACACGGACACAATTAAACACACACAGCATGCACAGCACAAATTATTCCATGTTCCACTTCCAAATGAGTCTGCATATATTTTGCAGTGTAACAAAATGCTAAATTAAATGGTTATTGACTAGCCATTTTGGAACCAGATATATTGTATTTTGTAAAGATGTGAACATTTTTTCCCTCACTATCAAAAGACAGAGATGTTGATAAGGAAGGGACACACAACTATTACGTACTGCATATACATCTCACTAAAGTCACTCTCTGTCCTCTATGAGGTGTCACACCCGCTGAGGTATTTGCTTCAGAGAGCTTCCTGAATGTTTCCAAATGATTTAAAGTCCCATAATGTCTGTGCGATTAAGGTGTCTGGGTTCTAACTGCAGAGGGTTCCCCGTCTCAGACAAGACAGCAGGTCAGACGGAGCCTATTTACACACTGGGGGCCCCCATCATTAGGATAATATATTCAGTACCAAGAGGAGGGGGTATGAGTGTGTCTGGGCTGACTGGTGTGTGTGTGTGTGTGTGTGTGTTTGGGGTGGGGGGTGAATTAGTCTGGAAGGGGTAGAGAGAGTCTGGGGGGGTAGCTGAATTTGGGGGTGGGGGATGTTGGGGTGTCTGGATGGGTGAAGAGGGTCTAGGGTGTGTCTGAGGGCAGAGTCGGGTATTGAGAAAGTATGGGAAATTAGTAGGGCTGGGCAACGATTCAAAATTTGAATCTCGATTAATCGCATTATTTCTCTGATTAATCACGATTAATCGCATTTCTATACACAAAATTCAATCATAAAATTCAAAAGTAGTGTATAGCGCACTTTTATTTGAAATGTTCTGCCATATGAACAAAAGTGCCACAACATTTAACATCAGCATTTTTATATAGTAGCAGTTTAATAAAATACCTTGTGTAATTCTCAACTTTAACAATGTTATCAAAACAAATACAACACTAAAGCTTATTGACACTGCCAGGGCATTAATGTTTAGAGTGTGGTGAAGCACCAAAAAGTTGTGTTGACAATACAATTCAATGTACTTGATGGCTGGTTTCCCTCTAATGTAACTAACCAGGGCCTCGTTTCCCGATAACGACGTATCTTAACGGCCTACGTGGATTTTCGCGACATCGTACACTAAGTAACACTTTCTATTAACGTGCGTTTCCCAACCATCAACTTAAAGTCAGGTGCACGAGCGCAACGTGCACGAGTTCTTAAGTAGCTCTTAGGAGCTGTTTACGTCAGGTTAACCTGTTTACGTTAATTGCTGTGAAATTAGCTAGCCTATGCGTGCATCGAACGTGCAATGTGCACTGAATTCGGGGCGGGGATAGTAACGCCATCTCCAGCAGAGTAGCCTATTTAAACTGTGTTCCCATTGTAAGGACATTTATTACGATCTGTCTGAGAGTGGGCTGTCAAAGCTAGCATCATCGAAGTCATACAGTACAGTAGGCTACATACATTCAATAAACTTAACCTACATTTGAGTCCAACTGCATGACCATTCTTACCCTACACTTACCCTTACAATAAAGAAGTGATCCTATTTCAACCATAACTTCATTTTAAATAATGTCTTTCTTTATGACATTTAGTGTATAGTTTAGACAGCAACGTTGACATCTACAGTATATTCAACTGCATCCACTACATAATCTCAAACTTTATTTGTTGGTAACTCTCCAAAAAGGCTACCATTAACACATTTCTTAATGAAAAGGAAACATGCATCACAATAATACTTCAGTGTAACCTGTACCTATGTGGAGTCAAATATGTATTGCCATTACACACATTACAAAGTTGTGTAGATAGCTTTATTAATGTAAAATATTCCTCGCTTCAAGTAGCCATGTTTTTTTTTTTTTTTAATTCCCCTTTCTTCCAAACGACGGTCGAACGACGCCCCTGGTGGATTAAATCGCTAAGTGTGAAGTTACTACTGGTCCTGACCACACGTAGAATTCTTCTCAGCGAAAGATACACTTAAGCTAAGTGTGGCGTTGGGAAACCCGTCTGCAACGTAGGAATCCTCTTACGAGCGATTTCAAGTGCTTTTTAGGCTAAGTGCGCGTTCGGGAAACGAGGCCCAGACTGGTTATGACGTTGTTTCTGCCATATCTCTTTTGATTTTTTCATTGTTGGCTGACGTTTGTAGCTCGCTAGTTAATGGCAACTCCCCATGCTAGCTAGCGATAGCTAGCACGTTAAAATGAGTTAGCTTATCGGGAGCCGGGAGTTTAGCTTTCGTGTTTCTGTGTTAACTTGCGTGTGGTCAACTTTTCAAGTATATATGTCTATGCCCTTCTCCAGGTTTGTTTATCCACCCATTCTTTTCTTTTCCAGTTGCGCAGCAGTCAGCAGCAGACTTTTACCAAATAAATTAATTTTTAAATAATTTATAAAACCTGCGTTAACAAGCAATAAAATAATTGTCGCGTTATT
>NC_137923.1:34984401-35006901 GCF_963457725.1 Sprattus sprattus | reverse complement strand
AACTCGTGCACTAACTCATGTACTCACTCATGTACTCACTCATGTACTAACTCATGTACTCACTCATGTACTCACTCATGTACTAACTCATGTACTAACTCATGTACTCACTCATGTACTAACTCATGTACTCACTCATGTACTTACTCATGTACTCATTCATGTACTAAGCCTGTTGCATCACAGAACAGGAGAGAGGCAGAGAGCCTCCAGGGCAGAGGGAGATAGGACATGTGTCACTCCCATAGGGCAGTAGAATGAGGACACCCTCGTTAATGAAGGCAGTTTAGAATTGAGTATTAGCATCATCTCTCTCTCTGTCTTTCTCTCTGTCACACACACACTCACACACACATACAAACACACACACACACACACACACACACACACACACACACACACACACACAAACACACACACACACAAACACACACACACACACACACACACACACACACACACACACACACACACACACACACACACACACATACACACACACAAACACACACAAAAAAGGTTTGTGCGTCCACATCTGACAACACAGAAGCAGTTCTGTTGACATCTAACTTAGGTAAGAATGCAAGGCTTCAAGAGATTGAAGATTACCACATGGCAGATGTTGAGTCTTCCACCACACTAGTCTAGGCCTGACTGACACAAACATGTGCAATCTTCTTCAGTTCACATGTGTAAACACACACACAAAGCAGTTATGTATGTGTGTGGGTTTGTGTGTGTGTGTGTGTGTGTGTGTGTGTGTGTGTGTGTGTGTGTGTGTGTGTGTGCATTTGAGAATGACAACAGAAAAAGAGTCAAATAAAAAAATGATAGAAAGCATAGAAGAGAAAGACAAAATGTCAGGAGGAAGAAGGCTGGACTCAGCGGGCTACAGACAGCTCCAACTGAGCAGACATTTTGTTGACACGGCAACAGAGACTCAAGCACCAGGCGGAGGGACAGTTTCATCTGAGTGGAGGAATAAGGTGAAGAGGAGAGGGAGCTCGAGAGACAGAGGAGAAAGAAAGAAAGAAAGAAAGAGAGAGAGTAAGATTCACAAAAGTAGTGTTACTAAGCTTCATTTCAGCCTAGGCTGACACGATTAGGCCAGTGAGAGAGAGAAAGGGAGAGAGAGAGAGAGAAAGAGAGAGAGCAAGAGTGAGAGAGGTACCATATTCCCCATGAGAAGGGGTGGACAGATCTATTGAAGCGATGTGTGGAGAGGGGGGGGGGGGGGGGGGGGGGGCAGGTGGTCTCTTTCTGCTAAGCAAATGAAGCTAAAACTGAGTAGTAGAATGGAACCCACCCCTGTGACGGAGTGCACCTATTCACCCATTCAAGCTCATCCTCTCTGGGTGAGGTCATGCTCACTCCTCTTCAAGGGGCTGGAGGGAAGCGGTGCAGTGCGGCTCCAAACACCAAACCATTTGCAACAAAGGAAAATAATATGGTTAAATCGGGACATTTCGTCAGAGATCATTTCATTTTATGAGTGTCTCATAATCTGACTAGAACATAATTCATGTTTCAGATTTTAAAAAGCACACAGTCCGTGTTGAACCTGCTCAACCTGACCCATGAGTAGTCGTGCTCGGTATAATGGGCAGATAAGTCACCTCTGATTGCTGGCCACTTCTGTTTTCTATTAAAGCCTGTGAAAAGTCAACAAGATGGAGATATGTTGGAGCTCGAGCTCAATCAGAGTCCTCACAATTGGAGTTTTAAAATAACCCATGAAATGATTGGCCTCTTATGCTCAGTGCTCTACAAGAACAAAGAGCGTTGGGGATCTGCCGAAAAGCAATCTATTTCTGCTCTGCTATGCACGCACACTCACCCACACCCACACCCACACCCACACACACACCCACACCCACACCCACACCCACACCCACACCCACACCCACACACACACACACACACACACAAGCACACACACACACACACACACAAACACACACACACACACACACACACACACACACACACACACACACACACACACTCTCTCTTTTTTTTTTGTGATCAATTTTTTATTGACACCATTTATGCAGTCAAGACATTCATGCAGTTACAACATGCAAGACAAAAGTATATCAGCACATTATTTCCATTTATCATCTGGTGTACACACACACACTCTCTTGAACGCTAAGTCTAAAGCTCTGTTTGCCAGGCTGAGCAAAAAGCCCTCATTTTGTTTACTTGTCAGCTGATCTTCTCAATCATCAGTGCTGTATTCAGATACAACACAGCAGCAAGTCAAACAGACAGATGACAATCGTCACAAAGCACAATCAAGTACTTTACACACACACACAGACTCAGACTTACACACACACACACACACACACATATGTGGAAATCCCCAACAAAAAGTGCTGTGTCAATCGGGCGGCCACCCCTGTTAAGATAAAAAAGTTCTGGCTGGTTAAATGTCATCTTGACACCTCACCACCATGAGATCTGCCAGGTGAAATGAAAGAAGAAGCCTTCCTGTCCTGTAGGCTCCATGATATTAGGGGATGAGTGCGAGGTGGGTGAGGGGGAGACCACAGCACACCCTTCCACCCATCCCTTCCATCCAGTGCACAGCTCGAACACACACACACACACACATACACAGTGCACAGCTCTAACACTGGCTCATTTGCATTTGTTTCTCAGACAAACCAGACTCCCTCCCTCCCTCCCTCTCTACTTCAGCCCTCACCCGTCCTTTGACCTTGACCTGTCGGGTCCTTCTTCACCTGCTGTCGGGGCATTATGGGCCCTTTAGGCGTCTCGCCATTGCCCGGCTGCAGAGCACATTTTTCGGGTGTTCCCACGCTCCGCAACCAGACCCCCCCAGACCCCCCTTCTACCCATCATCCAACAGCACGTCACCCACCCCCAGCTGGCCCGTGGCTCAAGTGCTCCAAAGCTGGGGAACGTCCCTGGAGCTGGAGCTGCAGCCGCGGCGGGAGATTTATCTGCTGCATTGTGGGCTTCTCCGACTGCTTTGTGTCTGTGGGTCAGATGGCTGTCTGGTTTACCATTCGCCCACAGAGACCGCTGCAGCTCTGGGGAGTTCACATGGTTCACATTCAAGATGAAGTGTGTGTGTGTATGTGTCTGTGTGTGTGTGAGGTTTCCTTAATATCTAATGAGGCTCACATGTGCTACATTGAGGAAGGTAAATGCACGTGTTTCTAAGTCTGAAGGATTTCTTGACTTGAAATGGGTCCTTTCAAGAAACCTTTTTAATTAAACTAAATCTAAAATTAGTATCTAAGGTTATATCCCATTGTTTTTTGTATAGTACCCATGGTCTTGGTCTTATGCTATTTGTTTCATTCAATTGAATATTTCCTCAGCTTCATCACCTATGTCTCTCTGATACAGATGCCACTGGTCTGCCAAAGGTCTGGTCTGGAGGCGAGCACAGGAGGAGCTCCAGATCTTCATATCCTCTCTCACACCAAGTGTGTTTCTGCTCTCAGTCCTAGTGACCCTCCTCTCCCTCCTCTCCCTCCTGTCCCTCCATACCCTCCTGTCCCTCCATACCCTCCTGTCCCTCCATACCCTCCTCTCCCTCCATACCCTCCTCTCCCTCCTGTCCCTCCATACCCTCCATACCCTCCTGTCCCTCCATACCCTCCTCTCCCTCCATACCCTCCTGTCCCTCCTCTCCCTCCTGCCCCTCCATACCCTCCTCTCCCTCCTGTCTCTCCATACCCTCCTCTCCCTCCATACCCTACTGTCCCTCCATACCCTCCTCTCCCTCCTGTCCCTCCATACCCTCCTGTCCCTCCATACCCTCCTGTCCCTCCATACCCTCCTCTCCCTCCATACCCTCCTGTCCCTCCTCTCCCTCCTGCCCCTCCATACCCTCCTCTCCCTCCTGTCCCTCCATACCCTCCTCTCCCTCCTGTCCCTCCATACCCTCCTGTCCCTCCATACCCTCCTGTCCCTCCTGTCCCTCCATACCCTCCTCTCCCTCCTGTCCCCTCCTCTCCCTCCTGTCCCTCCATACCCTCCTCTCCCTCCTGTCCCTCCATACCCTCCTGTCCCTCCTCTCCCTCCTGTCCCTCCATACCCTCCTCTCCCTCCATACCCTCCTCTCCCTCCTGTCCCTCCATACCCTCCTCTCCCTCCTGTCCCTCCATACCCTCCTGTCCCTCCTCTCCCTCCTGTCCCTCCATACCCTCCTCTCCCTCCATACCCTCCTCTCCCTCCTGTCCCTCCATACCCTCCTCTCCCTCCTGTCTCTCCATACCCTCCTGTCTCTCCATACCCTCCTCTCCCTCCTGTCCCTCCTGTCCATGTTCATGTCCATTGTCATTCAAGAACCACACCCATAGTCCTCATCTGATCCCCACCCGTAGTTACTGTGCCTCCAACCCTCCCAGCATCATGTCATTCAAACCTGAAGGGCGCATAATGGTGTCTGCTTCACAATGAACGGTGTTTGGGAGTCCGCCTGAAGCAGTGATTGAAGAGTACAGATGCGTGACTGGAAGTCAAACCACAGCCCTGTGTGATCCGGTAATTCACACACACATCCGTGTCCACACACACACACACACAAACACACCCCGTGTCACACACATCCATGTCCACACACACACACAAACACACCCGTGTCACACACATCCATGTTCACACACAAACACACCCCGTGTCACAGACACCCATGTCTTCACACACAAACACAACCCGTGTCACAGACATCCATGTCTTCACACACAAACACATCCCTCCACTCCTCCGCTAGCTTTCAGGCTACAGTGTGATTGCTCTCCTCAGATTCCTCTGCTTCCTCTTCCTCTTCCTGCTGAAAGGTGATTGGCTAAGAGCGGTCCTTATCTTGAGATGGCTGTGCGCTGCTCCATCCATCCTTCCTTTGTGCACAGGAGAGATGCATTGTGGGGCATCACATCACCAGGCTACTGCTGGGGCACACACTGGGCATACACGCATGAGAGAGGCTGCCCTGCTGTTTGTCTGCGCATAAATCAAAGCCATTCTCTACAGAGCTGTGAATGCTAAATCGCGCGTTGATTACTGTTTTTTGCTCTCACGCTTTCCCCCCTCCCTATGTTATCACTGGCTAGGCTTATGAGTCACCGTGACAACGCATCTGTTTAAAATGATGCCTGAACATATGGGGCCAGCCCCCCCCCTCCCCAGCCCCTCCAGACTGAATATGCAAATGTCATCCAGCCACACACAGACACATACGCAGAGCCAGACACTATTCATTGCCTCATATCCCCAAATCAACCCCTCCCACACACCCCAAAACCCGCCAACTTTAATGGCTTCAGTCCTGGCCAGACAGTCTGCACCCCCCAACCCCCCCTTCACCCCCCACCCCCTTCCCTGTCCAGTTCCCTGCACCCTAATAACCAAACTTAGAGCTCCGCTTTCCCCTTACGCCAGCTCTCACACACAGCTCCCCTTTCCCCTTACGCCAGCTCTCACACACACAGCTCCGCTTTCCCCTTACACCAGCTCACACACACACAGCTCCCAATCCCTTACGCCAGCTCACACACACACAGCTCCCACTCCCTTATGCTAGCTCACACACACAGCTCCCCTTTCCCCTTATACCAGCTCACACACACAGTAGGACACATCTTGCGGAGAGTTAAATTCAATTTGATCCGAGTTAGATTTTGCCTTGTGCCATTGGAGACAAGTATATTCCCCATCTCCACTGCTGAAAGACAGTGTTGTCTTCTTGATCCAGAGGACATCGTCCTGTATATTCAATTCAATTCAATTCAATTCAATTTTATTTGTATAGCGCCATAACAATACAATTGCCTCTCGGCGCTTAACAGAGCCCAGAGCCTGAACCCCCTTAGTGCATGCACAACGGCAACAGGGGCAAGAAAAAACTCCCTGTTAGGCAGGAAGAAACCTTGAGCAGAACCACGGCACATAAGGGGGGACCCATCTGCTTGAGGTCGGCCGGGTGGAGACAGGAAGGTGGGACGGGGGGAAGGGGGGAAGGGGGGAAGGGGAAGGGTAGTGTGGCAGAAGGGGAAATGAAGCAACAGGGGCAATACACAGCCAGCATTTGGTCACTGGACATATGTGTACATACATCTGGTGGTGAATACATGATACAGACAAGACCAGATTACTGTGGCAATAGGGTTACTGTTACAGGGGTAGGGGATGTAGGGACAGAGAAACAATTCGGTGGAGGCAATAATGTATATTGTACATAAATGCTAGCATAGGGTATTGGGTAGAGTAGGTGTACGGCAATGCAATGGCAGTGGGTGCGGTTGGCCGAGGGTTTCTCTAGGTAGACCAGGTAGAGAGACTACGTGCAGAGTGGTGGGGGTGGGGAGGTAAAGTTCCACATCCATCAGCGATTGGAACACGCCTGGCTCCGGGGAGGCAGTGGACCTTGCAGGGGCCGCTTGTTGAAGGGGGGGGGGGGGTGGACATCTCGGACCATGGAGCTGCCGATGACCAGGGTGGGGGTCGTCACATCCAGCGGGAGAAGTCGTCAAGGGGATGATGACTGAGTTGAGGGCCCAGGATGGGGAGCAGGGCGGCGTGGGCGATGCTGGTGTTGCTCTGGAGCCGGTCTGCAGGGGCGTTTCGGGGCGGGCTGAGGAGGGGAGTGATCAGGCCCAGGAGGCTCCTCCTGATCCATCTAACAAACAGGAAATGACGAATTAGTCTGCAGGTCTGTTAGTCGGGAACCAGCACGAACAAACACACAGATGAATCATTTCACCAACCAGGGACATGTCATCTGTGTGTCGGTTTGCCTGTTGCATATTGCAATACTTAGATATGTTTAGTTTTTCTGGCATTGAACATTTTGTTTTTTGTTGTGATCTGTTTGCCGGGGCCGTACAAGCATCCACTCGGCAAACAGGAAACACATTTGGTGTTGCGGTACTAAATTACAAGTAGGAATTTAATTTGTTTTTTGTTGTGATCTGTTTGCCGGGGCCGTACATGCATCCACTCGGCAAACAGGAAACACATTTGATGTTGCGGTACTAAATTACAAGTAGTAATTTAATTTGTTTTTTTGTTGTGATCTGTTTGCCGGGGCCGTACATGCATCCACTCGGCAAACAGGAAACACATATGATGTTGCGGTACTAAATTACAAGTAGTAATTTAATTTGTTTTTTGTTGTGATCTGTTTGCCGGGGCCGTACATGCATCCACTCGGCAAACAGGAAACACATTTGATGTTGCGGTACTAAATGCAAGTAATATTTGAATTTGTGTTCGGATATGTCTGGGTGGCTGGTACAGCAGGTGATTGGTTTGTTGGCGCGGTTACTTTTGGCTATATGATGCACTAAAGAGGAATGTCTTAAGTCTTGATTTGAATATAGGCACGGTGTCTGCAGTTCTGATGGAGGCAGGGAGATTGTTCCAGAGGAGAGGGGCTTGGTAACTAAATGCTCTCCCTCCTATTGTGGTCTTTGATATTCTTGGAATTACCAGGAGTCCTGCACTCTGGGAACGGAGCAGCCTTGGAGGGCAATAGGGGACGACTAATTCCTTGAGGTAGTTTGGAGCCAGATCGTTTAGGGCTTTATATGTTAGCAGGAGTACTTTGAAGTCGATTCTACTTTTAACGGGGAGCCAGTGCAAAGAAGCGAGTACCGGTGAGATGTGTTCATATTTTTTAGTTCTGGTGAGTGTACGAGCAGCAGCGTTCTGTATAAGTTGGAGGCTCTTTATTGTGTTGATGCTGCATCCGGACAGGAGAGCATTACAATAATCGAGGCGGGAAGTAATAAATGCGTGGATTAGTTTTTCTGCATCTTGGAGGGATAGGACCTTTCTAATTTTGGCAATATTGCGTAAATGAAAAAATGATGTCTTTGAGATCTGTTTTATGTGCGAGTCAAGTAGGAGGTCTTGGTTGATATATGTCTGTCTTCACTGGCTATTGTGCTCTAAACAAAGAGTTACGGAGCAGCTGATGAGACACACACACACACACACACCACACACACACATACACTGATGCATGTACAGCCATATCAAATTATATTCAAGTGTTCATGTGATGTTAAATCTTTTAAATTTAAATGTATTCACAAAATTATTCATACATAACCAATTCTGTAGCAAATATACATTCCAGAGAAATGAAGGGGACTGTGATGTGTCACTGCAAATCCAAACCAATTTGAGAGAGGATGTTTATTTCTCTATCATTAACATCATCAAATCCCTCTCCACACACATCATAAGGACAGAAACAACATCAGTAACATCAGGTCACACAATAGTTATGCTAAATCAACAGCAAATGCAAACACCTGTACCTACAACACACTCATACCACCTTACACACACACACACACACACACACACACACACACACACACACACACACACACACACACACACACACACACACACACACACACACACACACACACACATACACACACACACACACACACATACCCACACAGATTTACACGCTGTTTCAGCAACTAAATACACAAATGCGCATAGCACACATTGGCTGAGCTGCGAACACACAGCAGAAGGATAAGCTATTTATATACAGACTGCCCCACTTTAAAAGCACACATGCAGATGGGGCTCCATGTCCACACACAGAGAGAGGGATCACATGGAGGACTGTTGGATTTCACGTCTAAGGCCAACACAGGCACACAAACATGCACGCACACTAACACTCACACACACACACACACCTACACATACACACACTTACACGCACACGTACACATTCACATTCACACTCTCACACACACACTTACAGACTCACACACACACACACACACACACACACACACACACACACACACACACACATACACACACACACACACACACACATTTACACACACACTTACACACACACGTATACATTTACATTCATACTCAAACACACACACATACAAACACACACACACACATGCACACAAACATGCATGCACAGTTACACTCACAGTCACACACATACACACACACACACACACAAAGGCACATATGGCACTGGAAGATAGACAGGGAAAGTATCTCCATGACCCTTCTGCCTTACACCTCCAGACAGTTCTGAAATACCGTTACTACTGGACAAAAAGAGAAGAAAAGAGGAGAGGAAAAGAGAAACGGCGGCGCCAAGAAGACTGTCTCTCTTTTTATCGCCCGCCGTGTGATTTACATGTCGACCACCCCCCCATCCCCATCTCCAACCACATACCAGCTAAATCAATGCATATGCAAATGCAATTAGTGCTGATTTGCATGGCATCAACAGCCGCACAGATGGCAAGCGAACACAGGAGGCGGGACGCCGCCATCTTTTGGAGGGGAACAGGCAGGGAACGCAGGGGCAGCCATTTTAGTTGCCATGGCACTATGTGCCCAACAGCTGCCAAGCACCCAGCTAGTGTTAGCAGCATCAGCATGAGTTGCCAACAAAAGACAATACTATCACTGATAGCACACACACAGTATATTTCATTTGTTTTTACTCACATGTGTGTACATACACCTGAGCATGCAAAAGCTTAGCTTGACTTCTGGCTGTTAAAAGGCATTGGATGTGGGCAGTCTGGCTACAGTCTGGAATGCAACGGTAGCTGGTGCGCTATTGTTTACCGTGTAGCACACCACTGCTCCTCCTCCCTGAGGACATGTATAGCATTGTGCTGTGCTGTGCTGTGCTGTGCTGTGCTGTGCTGTGCTGTGCTGTGCTGTGCTGTGCTGTGCTGTGCTGTGCTGTGCTGAGCTGTGCTGTGCTGTGCTGAACTGTGCTGTGCTGAACTGTGCTGTGCTGTGCTGAGCAGAGCACTGAATCTATGGACACAAGCTCTCTCATGTGTGTCCTCTGTGCTGTCCTTACAACAGGGACGAGGTAGAAAGGCCAGATGGTGAATGGTCTGGTGCTAGGCCTGTCTTACGGGCTCCATCTCATCCTGGGACAAAGTAGGTGCCACAGATGCCAATGAGATGTTTGTGTATCATGGAGGAGGTACAGACGACGACAAGCACTCATTCACTCTGCATCCCCACTCTCGATCCTACATCTGTCCTGTGCTGGGAGCTCAGGTCCTGTTCAGTACTAATTCAGGTCCTGTTCAGAACTAATTCAGGTCCTGTTAAGTACTAATTCAGGTCCTGTTAAGTACTAATTCAGGTTCTTTTCAGTACTAATTCAGGTTCTTTTCAGTACTAATTCAGGTCCTGTTCAGTACTAATTCGGGTCCTGTTCAGTACTAATTCAGGTTCTTTTCAGTACTAATTCAGGTTCTGTTCAGTACTAATTCAGGTTCTGTTCAGTACTAATTCAGGTCCTGTTCAGTACTAATTCCCATTCAGAGTCCGAGATTGATGACATGATTTACTGTAACTTACTCTAAGTCTTGCCTTACCTAATCATGCATCACTCTCTGCAGAGCATCCTGCCTTTGGATGTTGGGTCTGTGTGTGGTGTTGACAGCTCCTTCTGGGCAGCACCTTACTGGGCAGGTGGTTTTGGGTGGTCTTCATTCTCGATGATGGTGTGTGGTTGGTGTGCCCACTCAGTCATCCAACAGAGCAACTCACCCAAATTAGTTCAATCTCAGTGTGAACTCTAGCACTCGTGTGTCCGCTGAGGATACTTCTGGGGTTTATTTTTGGAGTCTTATTCTTGCTTCTCTTGTACCAACACACAAAGGTATTTCAGGGTGCGTTATGAATTTGGCAAAAATTGAACGACTTTTCCAAAAGCAAATATGGGTGGTTACAGAGCCGATCATATAAAACGCCTTTGGCAAAGTCTTCAACACACACAAAGACTGATTTGGGAGTAAGACCCTTTGTGTGTGTGCTCAAGTACGTGAGTGTGTGCATGCTTTTGCAGTCATGTGTGTTTCCGTATGTGTGTTTGGCAGCAGTGTGCTCTTGGGGTCCTTGGGTCTCCTATGCTGGAGGCTAGAGTTGAGCAGAGCGGTGGAGGCCTCTCTCTCTGTATTGATCTCTGTTGTCTCTCTGCTCCACATTGGTGGGGAGCTGGGGGGATCCACACCCACCTCTGCAGCCCACCGAGGGAGCACCTCGCCTGGCCTGAAATCTCAGAGCAGACCCTGGTGATACCAAGGATGGGCTGGAGGCAGGGAGAAGGATAGCCTCCTGTGGTTCAAGACGAGTAAGCCATGCTCCAGGTTCCGCCCCGCTCTCACCCCTTCCACCTCTCTCCCTCTCCATCTCCCTCCTGGTTCTGGCCTCTCCTCCCACTCCTTTTCTTTGCTTTCATCCTCCTCTTCGTTCTGCTGAAAAGAAACACAGAGAAGTTTTAGTTTCACCTTTAACTCTGAATGTTTCTATGCACACATGTAGAAGTCAGAGCAGGCACGGCAAAGAATGCTGAGAAGCTTTCAAATGTATTTGTCCATTCTGCCTCATTAAAATGAAGATGAGATTGATTTTTAGGCACACAACACTTGGAGTCCATGTAGACTGCATGGAGAGCCCTGCTAAATGGTGCCTCTAAGACACAGAAGAGGGCTGAATGAATGAATGAAGAGTTCTTGTACTGCTTTGACTCTTTATTTATCTATTTATTTGATTTTCACTCTCTCTTCCCTCAACATAAGTACCTGCAGGTGAATGATGGATACTTAGTTTCCAGTTCAAATTGAATATCTCTCTCTTTCTCTGTTTCTTCCTTTCCTTGCAACTTGCCTCCGGTCTAAATCATTTTGGAGAGAGCTTTATGTGAAATTATTTAAATGGCCCTGCATCCTTTTCTAATGGTAATGGTGGAGCGCTGCATTCCTTCAAGGGGGCCTCTGCAGCTTTTGTGCTGTTAGGAGCTGAAAAGGGGTTCACAGGAGTGCCCCCAAACACAGAGCGGGGGCACAGACACCCCCCTCCCCCGTCAAAAAAAGAATGGGACATAAAGTAAAGAGATTTAGAGTTCGGCCCTGTCAGGATAGCGTGAGAGTGAGAGGGTGTGTGTATAAGTGTACATCATGTGTGTCTGTGTGTGTGTGTGTGGGTGTTTTGGGACAAAAGTGTCTATACTAGGGTCTGTGGGTATGTGAATATTTATTTGTATGTGTGTGTTTATAGAGCAGCCATGAGTTAGCTGAAGGTCTGTGACACCAGTGCTCCATTCACTGTTAACGGTGCCATTGTAGTGGCCAATGCACAATGAGACTTCAGTATGCATCTCACCAGTGCACAAACACAAGCACACATGTTCTCCTTGTCTGTTTAACAATTACCTCAGCACTGCTCACCACAAACACACACACACACACTCACACAGCATCACCTCTTACTGAAATAGTCAGCTCACCACGGACCACCAGGCTCCACACTGCAAACACAATGAAATGTGTTGTGCTATTCATAGTAGTCAGGGTGAATGGATGGATGGGCAAATTCATGGATGGATAGATAGATGGATGGATAGTTAAGGTAGAGGGTAGGAGGCCTATGAGATGAAAATCAAGATGAGAAAAAAGGTCTTCAGTTTGTCTTTCAGTCATCTCTGAAAAGGGGGTTTAGACCCCTGGCTTTGGATTGGAATTGGGGTGGGGAGACAGGGGGTGGAATAGTGTGTGTGTGTGTGTGTGTGTGTGACTCTGTGTGTTTGTCACAGCACCAAGTTCAGGTCCACTGACACAAGATGATGGAAGAGCGAGGGGAGGATGGCCAGTGCCCATGTCAGTGAAAGTCTAGAATCCCAAGCCATGAGCAATACGCTATAAGCCCTATACACCCTAGTCTCCGCTGTCACTCCCTACTTCTCCCATTGCCATTATACAACAACATCTTATTTATGGACACATTTTGACGATTTGTACATTTGTCTTCTATTCTTTTCCTCTGACCTGAGGTGTAAACTCATTTTTTTTTAAATACAAAAGAGGCAAGAGGCATTAAAACCTGGATTTTGAGAAAAATCTTTACTGTAAAACATGGCATGAAATTGGATTGTTTGTTTTTCCAACAAACAATAAACTAAACATGTCTCACTTGTCACACAAGGGATGGTCTCTATTCTGTGGTGTTATTTCCAAAATGAATGAGTTGATTAAAAGAGCAAGACAGAAATGAATGATCTAAATACAAAGAAGGTTTTCGGCTGGACTAAGAAGAATAAAGCCTTGCCAATTACGGGGCTAATTAAAACAGGGAGAGGGGAGGAAAGGCACATGAGACGCTAGTGGGAGGCTGAGACACAGGCAAGAAAGGGAAAAGGAGGACAGCAGAAAGAGAATGGAAGATTTGTAATCAGTAGCTGATAATTCACTGCAGATATGAATTTAAAAGTTAAATAAATCTTTAGAAATACTTTCAATTGTTTGTAGTGTCTTCCCCCATACTTTCAATTGTTTGTAGTGACCCCCACCCCACACAGACCCTGCTTTATCTGTTTTCCTCTCTGCTTAACTTTCACAATTTGTTGCCATGGAAACAACCTGTCCTCTTATTTCCTGTTCTCCCTCTTCAGGCCTGAGGTGGGACTGAGGTGGGAAACAAAGAGACAGAGAGAGAGAGGGGGGGGGGGGGATAGACAGAGAGAGAGAGAGAGAGAGAGAGAGAGAGAGAGAGAGAGAGAGATGATAAGGAGAGGAAGATAGAGTTAGGGTGATAAGGAACAGGAGGATATTGTCTTGTCTTCTCTTCTGTTTGTTAGTTAACCCTTACATGGCGATGGTGTCATGTACATAGGAACCTGCAGCTTTCAACAGAATACTAATTGTACAGTCCCTAAATTCTTGTAAGAGCAAGAACCATTTAAGGCCGTCAAATGGTTCTCCATATACACACAGAAAAGACTAGGAACTCAACAAACACCTGGAGCATACTGAGATATAAAACTGAGGACTCCAGAAGAAGTCAACCTAAGACAATCTAAACTTCCTTTTTACTTATCACCTAAATTGAACACACACACACACACGCACACGCACACACACACACACACACACAAACACACACACACACACACACACACTCACATGGACACACACACACACTCACATGGACACACACACACACACACACACACACACACACACACACACACACACACACACACACACACACACACACACACACACACACACACACACACACACACACACACACTTCTTTCTCTTTCTAGGCTGGTAATCTTAAGTTCTCCTCTCCTCTGTCTCTGCCCCAGTGTGTCTCCAGGTGTGTAATGGTTTGAGCTGGCCCAGTGTGCTGTGCCTTTGTCTGAGCTGAGGGGATTACACCAGCGACTTGGGTGACATAAAGCCCTCCTCCCGTGTGAGGGAGGGACACCGCCTCTCCAAAACCAACAGGAGGGTGCGTACGAACCCTCTCCCCCTCTCCTCCCCATCCACCATGAGTGGTACCGTGCTCCTCACCTTCTCAATTACAGGACACCCCGGGGGGTGAGGCCCAAACCCCAAACCATTCACTCACTCTCTCACTCACTCTCTCACTCGATCACTCACTCACTCACTTGTTCCCGCACTGCTGCACCTGACTAGCGTTGTTGCAGTGGGATGGAAAAGACTTTCTCTTTGGAGGTGCCCACAAGCAGCACTTTAGATGGGGAGCAGGGGAGTGATTTGGAAGACGGACCAGTGCAATGAGAAGTGTCAGGCTGACAGGAATAGCTGCAGGAGAGCTAAAGGAGAAAGAGAAGCCTGGAGGGACAGGTAGGCAGACAGACTCACTGTAGTCCTCTGGGCTCCTGAAGAAAGGAGGGAAGAGATAGAGGGGGGAAAGGGAGAGAGTGAGGGAAGAGAAAGGGAAGAGAGGGGGGGAGAGGGAGAGAGAGGGAAGAGAGGGAGGGGGGAGTGAGAGAGAGGGAAGAGAGGGAGGGGGAGGGAGAGAGAGGGAGCGAGAGGGAAGAGAGGGAGAGCTGTGATAGTGTGAAGAGATGGATGATAGAACCAGGAAAGAAATAGAATTCAACAAAGTTAAACTGTGCCATTCAACCTTTCTCTATTTCTCTAATATCAGAACCCGATATGAAAAAATAACATTCAAGAATAACATTTTTGTCTTTACATTTGTACAAAATGTCATCACTCTTTGTCAATGGATTCGTCTTCTACAAGAGGCTGCAATCACGTGGGATCCTTAAGGCGCCATACTACATCCTTCACCTATATAAAACTAGTAATTCACCTTGAACACATCTTATCTCTCATTCAATAATATGGCCATGTTTAGCCCATGTCCATGAGGCATGTTTGATTTCTAATCAGACTGGTGATGCTTTCCTCTAATGATTGAAGGGGGAGGAGAAGGGAGTCAGCTAGTCGTTAGGGCCCAAAGGAGAATCATGGACGTCTGCATGGATACTTCTTTTATGAAAGAATTCAATCTTTCATAAAAGAACAGAAAAAATTGTAAAATCGTGAAAAAAAAAGAAAATGTCCTACTCAATTTCAGAGCAGCTTTGACCAGAATCACTTCACTCCACAGTCGGATGACACATAGACATTGTGAAGACAGATATTTTTACACTGCAAAATAATATCTGCAAAATAATATCTATTTAAAAAGAAAAACTCATTCACTCATTCAGTCAAACAAGAGAGTCCATCAACAACATTAAAAAGCAGGATCATCTTCTGCCTGGATTCTCTTTGGACAAATAATGATTCCCTCACAGAAATAAGTGTCTGTTAAGATGGCAGACAACAATGCACTGGAGGAGCCATGCACTTTTAATTCAGTTCACAACAATTAGGCTACCAATGCATCTGCAATGCATGAAAGGAGAAAGAAAGCTGGAGAGGTAGTCATTTAAACAGCAGCACAGAAGCTCCACTATCATAGTATATTAACAACCTATACACTCTCACACAATACACTCCCTGATTGCCACAAGGCTTCCTCACATTGAACTAATTAAAGGCAGTCCTCCCATCAACCGCTGTCTCCTGAATTGGATGAAAGGAATGGGAGAATGAGGGAGGGAAAGAGGGAGGGAGGTGGGAAGGGGTATGGACAGGAGGGGAAGAAGAGAAGAGAAGAAGAAGCGAAGAGAAGAAAGGAAGAGCAAGGGAATGTGTTTACTCAAAGGCCAGGCTTGTGTCTGAGCTCCAGGAGCATAAAGAAGTGTAAACAAGACATGGGGGAGCTAATTGAGCGTGAGACCACTCCGGGGCGGCACTCTGCCCACCACCGTAAAGGAGCAGGAACATAAAGCTGCAGCCGCTGTTTCAACTACAGCTGGAAGCCGGTCGCACAGCACATTATACACACATGCTAGGCCCCTCCCTCTCTGCAGTGTTATGCAGGCTAGTGTTCTACCAGATGGAAAGATGAGGAACAACAGATGAATTAGGACCACTGGGCCAGGACTACTAAAGGCCTCGTGGGACTGCTAATTAGTGGACGAAAGTTTGGTTGAGAACAACATTGCTGTTTAGATCAAACAATTAAATCTGTGATTTTTTAAGGAAGTTGTTTTGCACAAAACAGTTTATGTTCTCATTACATGCAACAAGATTAGGCTATTTTATATTTTTAGACTGTTGGAAACTATTCTTTATTTTGTGCTTTTCATTTCTAGTGAAGTCTCTTTTTAGGAGGCAAGTATTCTGCCATGACCTTTGTGAACTGTCCCTCCATAGTGGTTTTGTGCTCTGTAATGAAATTCCACTTGGTAAGAAAGGTGGTGGTCTCTGTGGTGGGGGTGAGTTGGGGAGAGACCTCGCCATCCATTATTTGGATATAGATCACAGATCTTATTGAATGTCTTGGAGAAAGACATTCCTCCTAAGTTGCTAGGTCTTCCAATAACACCACCCATCCCCCAGTGACACAGACACACACACACACACACACACACACACACACACACACACACACACACACACACACACACACACACACTCCTTGTTTGAATTAGCCCTCTTTAGCCCTCTGCCGAAGAGAGAATTAATTTCCCCCCTCCATTCCTCACCCCACTAAGACACACACACACACACAGCAGACAAACACACACACAGACGCACGCACACACACACACACACAGACGCACACACACACGCACAGAGACGCACACACACACACACACACACACACACACACACACACACACACACACACACACACACACACACACACACACACAAGTCCAAGTTTGCCCTGGGCTGTGTGAAACCAACAGTGAAGATCATGAACAAAAGGGCCTGGCTTGGAGACTTCTTTAGCGGAGCTGAACTCGATAATGTATTGAAATATTTTATCAGATATTTAAATGATTTTTGGATAATTCAACACGATCAGTAAAACTTTACAGTAAGTACGTTATGATAAGTGATGATACGTTGAACGCTACTTTTCCCCTCCCAATATGCAGTGTGTTTAGTTATTAAAGTCGTCCAAGACTTGCAACATCAGACTTTGGCCAGGGCTACTCCGTACAAGAATCATCTAGTAGGTTTGTCAGTATCAGGCCACCCAACTCCCTGGGTTCCTCAGACAGCTCGTTAATGTGCACAAACTCTATTTTGCCCCCCTCCCCCTGCCCCCCCCCCCCCCCCCCCCCCCCCCCTTCCCCCCCCCATTCTTCCATGTATATATTAGCAATGTGACTTGACCCTTACAGACCCGACTACTGTTTTCTGTCTCGCTGGGCGTGGGAAAAAGAGAGCCACTCTTTTCACAGCTGCTGCGTCCGTTGCCGTGCGCCACATCCCCATCCACAGAGACCCCATTGGTACCCCTCTACCCACCCTCAATCTCCTGTTTACCCCCTCCTCCCCTCCCCTCCCCGCTACTCTCCCCTCCTCTCCAACTTTCCTATTCACTGCCTAGCCTGCCCCTTTTCACCAAGACGACCCCCCCGCCACCCCACCCCTCTTTGCCGATCGTCTGGCTTCAAAAATACATCTCATTATTCAAGCTCTAGTTTGCATAGAAGTGTCAAAGGGGCCTCTGTCTCTGTCTAGTCCACTAAAGCCTGCCATACTCAAACATGTGCTAAGAAGATGAAATATTTCAGAAAAAAACCTTCAAATGCCCAAATACACCACAGCTTGAGTGTGTGTGTGTGTGTGTGTGTGTGAGTTTTTCTTCATTCTCCCACGTTTACTTCGTTCTTGAACATGTAATGAACCCCAGACATTACTACTATAATCACTTCTCTGTCTTTGAACACACACACACACACAGACAAACACTCTCTCACTCTCTCTCTCCTTCCTCCCCCTCCACACCGCCCAGACCCACTCCTCCACCCCCCCACGATGCTAGGAGGGAAACCTGGCTATTATCCCTTGCATGAGTTTGTAATCTGTATCAAGAGGAATTAGTCACAGTGGTGTTCCCCACAAGCGCTCCAGCCGTGGCTCAGCCTCAGGGCCCCAACTCCAGGGCCCCAGCTCCAGGGCTGCTGGCTGCATCCACTCGCCCAGATTGATCTGCTCTCCGCTCCGCTCTTGTTGTGCTGGCCGCATCATTTAAAACCCATGAGAACCAACGTGCAGAAGTCTTTAGGCATACACATCTGCCCATCTGGGAAAAAACCCTCGAATCCTGCTTCTAAAACATTTCTCTAAATGCTTTTGAACATTTCAACTGACATCTCAGTCGAAAACTTTTCTGTTCTTTAAATCTGACCTTGCCTTGGGAAAAATGGTTGATGATTTTGCACTAAACATGATTTCTACTTTCTTTGCTTATTTCCCCACCCCCAGTGCTACAGTTTTCATTTTGCAGCTGATTTTTTTAAACATCAGGGGCCGTATTCACAAAGAATCTTAGGGCTAAAAGTAGCTCATAAGTGGCGAATTTAGGAGAAACTCCTAAAAATAATGGGCGTGTCAGTCTTAAATGTAGGACTCCTAATTTTTTTTACTAAGAGCAATTCACAAAATATTTTATCCCTAAAAGTAGCACCTAAGTCTAGGACAGCTTAAAACTCCTCATGAGGACTCCTAAGTCACTAAGACCTATTCACAAAAAATCGTAAGATGGCTGCAGCCGACTTGGAATTGATAAAAGACTTGATCAAATTGCTTAAACCGTGAAGGTATTAATATTGTCGTAGAATTAGCGCGGGATGCAATGACGCCTTTAAACAACGATGTGTCCCGAAGTGAAATGTTTGGAAACATAAAGATAGGCTATTTGGCTTCGCGGAAAACGCAAATGACGACACTGGGGATCATCATTCAGCCGTTTAATTCATCAAACTATCAACGCACTGTAGACCCCACATCATCCAACAGTTGGATGTACCGATGACTTGTGCATTTCAACGCAGAGCGGTCTGCAGCAGGTTTTTGAGAACTTACCAGCTGGATGCCGCTGGGGTGACAGTGGCTATTGGTCCTGGGACTATACGTTTCACGTTCGTTTCGCTTTGATCAATTAAGATTGGAGGGCTTAAAGGGCCGCATGTGCTGATATTTGAAGTGGTCAAGGGCTGGAAATATAATAGACTTACAGTTTGCTGGGTGCTTTAATTATTACTGCCTTGATTACATGCAATTGCCATATTTTATATTGATCGCTTTATATTTCTCTTAACGTGCAAAGTGTCATTCCCGTTGGATGCACAAACTTGTCATCATGCGTGTGCATTCTGCTAACTGCACTGTCCATAACTATTTAATATGACTTAATTTGAAGCCTAGGTTATTCTCTTATTTTCAGTCGATATAGTGGGATTGTTAGAGAGACGTCGCGAATGAGTTTTTAATGAGAGAGCCTGTCAACAACCAATCACCGTCCTCCCCCCTTCTAAACTCGTGCATGAGAAGCGACGTCATCCATAGCAACGGAGTTTTTATCTTAAGCTTAGGAGTTGGTATTATCCTTAGTATGAGTAGGTCTCAGAGCCGTTGTGAATCACTTTTAAGAAATTACTCCTACGTAAAAGGTTTTAGCGCGAGTTAGGAGCACTCCTAGTGGTAAGATAAAAGGCTTTGTGAATACGGCCCCTGGACTCAAACACCAAATATAGTATTCTTTATTGTTTAAATTGTTAAAAGGGAAAGTTTATCGATAGATGATTGGTTGGTACTAAACTAAACAACAGGATGTTGAGAGAGCAACAGAGAGACGATAGCAGAGGATATTTAAATGAGCGCGTAAGATGGAGAGATAGAGAGAACATGGGAGAGACAAAGTGGAAGACAAGAAAAGAGGTATTCACTTGTCTGCAGTTGTGGAGATTAAAGCTGTTTCATGAGACACCAGTTTGTTTAGAGATCTTCCTATACACTCAAGGTGTACACAAGACAAGACTCTCTGTCTGCCTCTGTTGGGCAGTCTTTATTTGAAAAGAACAATGCGTCTGCCTTGTTTCTAGAGCCATCTCTAGGATAGTGCTGTGTTTTGGAATAAGTAAGCGCTGAGCTTCCAGATTAGTGCGTGGTGTTTGTTCTAACTGGCACCACTACCGCCATGATTTCAGACCTTTGATCCGTACCTCTTAAATGAAGGAAGTATAAAAGTTTTCCGACAAAACTCTACAGTATCCCTATGTTCCCAGCAGATATGTTCTTGAACAGCCATGAAATAATCATCAGATGAACCTAACATTTCTGTGTGAACCATTCATTTCAGAGTGTCTTTCCTTTCTCTCCCCAATGCTTGTCTATAATGTGCAGGAAGTGAATGCTCCAACAAACAGGCTCATTCGCTCAGCACCCATGTGTGCGCACACGGTGAGCAGAATAATACTCACAGCATTAGTCTCAGGATTTGGCTTACTGTCAATTTAATTAAGCTCCCTCCCTCCCTCCACACCCACTTCACCCACTGCTGAATTAGGCGGAAAAAAAAATTCAATCAGTCTTAAAATGTCTTCCTTTGGAATCTCAAAAGTTCTTCTCTGTTTCAGTTTCTAGACTTTTTTTTTTTGATAAAAAAAAATAATTTTATGTCATCAAACAAAAGAGAGAAAGAGGGAGAGAGAGAACAAAGTATCTTCAGTGGGCCTGGAGGTGGGGGGAGTGGGGGACATTTAATGGAAAGCACAAGTAAAAGACATGCAGGGTGCCAGTGATTGTGTGTATTTGTCTGTGTGGTTGTGTGTGTGTGTGTGTGTGTGTGTGTGTGTGTGTGTGTGTGTGTGTGTGTGTGTGTGTGTGTGTGTGTGTGTGTGTGTGTGTGTGTGTGTGTGTGCGTGTGTTGGGAGGGGGGTTAGTGAAAGACTGTGCCCCCCTCCCCATCCTCACCCCCCTCTTGCTCACTTTCCACATGACCACACACCTTAGGCCCCAGCCCTGCTCTGCCACGGAGCCTCTCAACACTTAAAGGGATAAACCACAGGCACAAGGGCCTGGCCAGTGGATTAAACAAACACTCACCCTCACCAAACTCTCTCCAACAAAACCAGCCCACTGGCAAACTGGATCAGACTGTTTAACTGTCCAGAGGAAAAAAAGATACAATGACATTTATGTGGGCAGGGGTGTGTGTTGGGGAGAAGGGGGGATAGAGGTCCTGAAAGAGGAGAGGTATGAGGCACCGGGATAAAGGCACATTTGTCTGGCTCCTTCAAGAGTTACCCGCACAGATCGTCCCCAATTCTCAGAAGTAACACCTTTACATGTTATAAGCCTGTTTAGTCGTAACCTGTTGCTATCTTGATATATTGTTGGGGACGAGGTTGGAATTTTTAGCAGTACACCTCATTTTACTAAACGGAGCCCACTGAGGGAACCTAGTCCACACACAGGTGGCACAAGAGGGTAACACACACAGGTGGCACAGGAGAATAACACACACAGGTGGCACAGGAGGGTTACACACAGAGGTAACACAGAAGTGTGACAGAAGGATTCTTCTGACGGTGTAGTACCTTTCAGGATTGCCAGTGGATTCAGAAAAGCCTCTTTCAGGTCACAGGTGCTTCTGGCCGTCCATGACTCGTCAGTGCCCCTCTCCTACAGCAGCTGGCAAAATATGGAAGAATAATGTCATGTCATGTGTCATTAAAATACGAGATATTCAGTGGGTTAGAAGGCCATTTTAATGAATATAATAGAAAAAGACCCACTAGTAGGTAAATGGTGAGTAAAATCACATACTGGCTGTGTCATAGTGCTACCCAATACACTTGTGTGCACATCAGATTTGACACTTCAAACATTTCATAATATTCCCCTTCCTAATTTTCCTGAGGTGTATTACTGACTGTAGTTTCATAACAATACATTTATGATTCTGTAGTTAATAAAAAATCTCTTTATTGATGTCTGGAAATTATTTCAAAATGTATCTTTCTGGTTTATCAGCACCGATCATTTAACATGCAATATATTTACAGCATGATGTGTTTCTAATTTAAACATGAGGCTAGAGCGTGTGCTGTTCGTGACGGAGTAGTTGAAACTACACCTACTACTTTTGTTGTCGAAATACAGCCCGTATTTTCAAAGATCAACATTTTTAAAACTTAAAACATGAAGGTGTTCGGAATGTTCTTCTTCAATGTAGTTTTGATTGAATATATTTGTATTATTTCTAAATAATTTTCTTACAAGTACTTCTGTAAATATGAATATA
>NC_137923.1:34944401-34979401 GCF_963457725.1 Sprattus sprattus | reverse complement strand
TATTAGCTTGACAAGTCCCCATTGAGTCTATTATAGATAGAATTCTGAACATGTAAAATAATCGAATTAACAAACCAACCTACCTGACCCAGGTTATGGATTCCCGTAGGCCAAGTGTTCTCTTATTATTTTCCAGAAACTAGTTGTAAAGATGGCCAAATGCTTGATTTATAAAATACAAAAATAATACGAAAATGTGAATATATTAAGAACATAAAACAAATCTCAACCGATTTGTGTCAGTTAATCTATCTGAATAAAAATTCAGCTCAAGTGTTCAAAAAGGCATTTTTTCATTAAGCCCAACTATTAGGCATGAGAAACCGTGAGCTGTCCGGCGGCCTACTGTGGTTGAGCTATCCAGCTGCATCGAGCACCGCGGAGGCTACAGTATCAGAGCTTGGCCCCTGTCCTGGGTGCTGAAATTTCGGTTACTATCACAATGTTTTGCAAGGAGCGATACTGCTGAGAGAATGTTGAAAAAGCTTTCTCATCCATTGTAACACATATCTTAGTCAGGCCTGCTTAAAAGCCTGCCTGCTTTATAGGTGGAATTCTTGATGAACAGAATGTATTAATTGTGTGTGTGTGTGTGTGTGTGTGTGTGTGTGTGTGTGTGTGTGTTGTGTGTGTCCGTGTGCTTGTGTGTGTGTGTGTGTGTGTGTGTGTGTGTGTGTGTGTGTGTGTGTGTGTGTGTGTGTGTGTGTGTGTGTGTGTGTGTCTATGTGTGTGTGCGCGCGCGCGTGTGCGTGCGCCTAATTTAAGAAACGCGTAATTTAGACCTACTTAACTTGCACACAGACCCTACAGCCTTACTGAAGTTATACCGACTTAGAGGCAGGTTCCTCTCTTTTCGAATAAAAAATGTAAAACACTGGTATTCTTGATAAATCAATTCTTCATGAATTTCCTTTAAGAACGGTAACACCGTGCAGGCCTAGCCTACATGAAATGCCTACCTGTTGCTCACAGATTTTTAGGTGCAAACATTAACTTTCCTTAAGGCTACTCGGCACACCGTACCCTGCCAAAAATATTCTCAGTTACTTAGATTATAGTTTGATAGAGTAAATAAAATAAAAAACAAGCAAGAATTGATGTGAACTGAACTCCAAAAGATGGAATGCTCTGTCGCGGTTTAAAAGAGACTTTGCTATTGACTCAAATCAGTGTGTTCTGTTCTCTCTCAGTGAATAAAACTATCCCTTTCAATTTCAAAGAGGACTAAGGAAGAGAGAAGAGAGAGAGAAAAATCACTGCATAGTTACCACAATCCTCTTCAGTCTATTGTTGGCCTTCTGCGAAACGCCTCTCTATGGCGCCTGAGAAAACTCAGACAAGTGACCGGGAAAAAATTAGCCCCCAAAGAGAGAAGTCAACATCAAGTTCAACAACGTGCTGCTGCTGATTTGCATAACAATATCGTCTGGGAGCCAAGAGGACCCACGGACAAGGGGGTCTGGGCTAGACCTCGCCCCCCCCCCCCCCTCCCACTCTCACTCCAAAAAAAAAAGCCGCAACACTTTCCCATGCCCCAGACAATCGCCTAAAATTCAAAAGGCACGGCGCTTGTATATTTAAGCGGCACATTATTTTAACCGTCACCATCTTCGACCAAATGATAACCAACTATATGCGTCACCATAGTTTTCACCATTGCAGGAATCATATTAAGTTTAAGTTCTAGGTTAACTGAGCACCAATAGCCTGTAACACACATGCAAATCCATCAACTGGTTACTAGACAAACATGCATAATACAGACCACTGACTGTAACAACAACTAGTGTCAACACAATATTATTGAGCCACGGAGCCACAACAGTCAATCACCTACTATAGACTTTACTCCGAGAGTAACAGGGCGAAATAAATCACAGTTAGTGTGAGTGTATGAATTGAACACGGTTTTCATGCATGATCAGATACTTACATGCAAAGTCTGTTCAGATTATCCAAAAACGTGATCCTTTGTGAAGTCGGGAGCCCAAGAGTTCTAATGCGCGATATTAGGCTTCTTTAAGATTCTCGTGTGGAAAACAATTGTATTAACCCGATAGCAACCATCCAAGTCAGAACAATGTACGGTTTCTACCACATCACCAGCATTTAAAATACGCTTCTTGTCTCGACTTTGGAAAGGCGTTTGGCTTAACCCTCCTATTCCGTCTGCTCATATAGAACGAGATGGTTTGCGATCCGTTGTTGGTCTCTCCTACTGACTCCCCACCCACCCTCCTCCTTCCCCTCCTCCTTCGTTTTCATGGTGAACGTGCCGAGAAACAGAAAAGACAAGGGCTTTCTGTGTTTTGTGTCAAAACTCCGCTATTTTTGTTCCAACTGCATGGGTACGACCTCCCCTCTTTTTGCTAATTTAAATCATATGACGTTATTATATGAGAGATAGGGTTTGCATGCAACGCAGGGCAGAGGGAGACAGACGGAGAGGCAACAGCAGACGCGAGAGCGTGTGTGGGAGAGAGAGAGGGGGGGGAGTGGGATGAGGGCGACCTATTCATTCTGCCATGTGAAGAGCATTTTCAGAAAATAATACATGGCGGTCCATAGCAACAGTCTAATTAATCTATACCATTGGAAAAAAGCTTCAAATTATACAGAAGATGCCTGCTTTCTTTAGCGAATAAACAATACGTCAATCAATGTATGCGAGGGGGTAGGCTTGGGGCATTGGTAAAGTCATATTTGAACCATTAGCTAAAACAAGTGGCATGGAGGACGGCAACAACAACATCTGGGTATGCTTTGCTTGAAAATAAAACACCTACCAAACAGAGCTCACTCCTTCAACTCAGTAAACAATCACGTGTACGATGGTGTAGCGGGGGGGGGGGGGGGCGTTTTAGCTATAACGCAGACTCACACATGAGAGACTCTCAGTAATGGGTGACGCTGCCGCTTTGCTTATTGGGGATAAGTTGTTCTCTACCTTCACTGCGCAAGGCGGGAGATATAAACGAATCTAAGCGGGACGTCGATCGTAAGCCTTTCTGCAGCCAAAGGCAAAAGGCAAAAGGCAGAATCTATAACGTTCTTATATAAATTGTAAGAAGCAAAATACAATAATTACGTCATAGGCTACTGTAATTTAAACAACACAGTCCAGAAATATATCAAGCAGAACTCAAGTACCTAACTTGTATGCAAGTAGTAGCATACAGTATGTCTGTTGTGTGTTCCTTTTTTAAAGCTCCATTGCAAACTCTTTCTCTCTCTGTCTCCATCTCTCTCCGTCATACACACACACACACACACACACACACACACACACACACGCACACGCACACGCACACGCGCACACACACACACACCCACACACACACACACACACACACACACACACACACACACACACACACACACACACATACACACACTATTTTCACAGCCTTCATTATACTTAATCTCACGTCTTGGGTTAGACTGGACCGCTTTCACAATTCAATCAAACTCGTCGAACGTGTAGACCCACTGGCAACCTAGCCCATTCGAAATTGAAATAATTAACTGAATTCACATTTTTCGGAGATAGAGCGGTTTACTGTTACTGCTTTACTGCAGCATTTTAATGTCAAATGTCAAGTTAAATGTAAATGTTTTTTTAAATTGGTCTATCAATGATATCATAAAATGCATTGTGTAAATAATACGCTGTCAATCGCAAGAATACATAACTAGGCAACCTGACCAAATTTGTTTTAATCAAAGCACAATATTACCACCCAATGCCCATTTTAATAAATAATAATCACTTTAGACTCTCGGCAAAGCACATGTTTGGATGGAGTGCACATCACAGAGGTTTAAGTTACCTAAAAACACAGATATTAGACGTTTCGAATGTCAGTTGGGAAAAAAGGCCTGTACTGACTGGATATTACAAAATATGTAAACAACGCCAATTTTAAAGTTACTCTTAGGTAACCTTTTTTTGTCTGTTGACGATCTTATTAAGAAAATGCAGCCAATAAACACTGCAGTCCTTACCATCTTCCTATGAAACTGAAAATACTTTAGACATTAGTAGTATGGTCACATTGAAACGATTAAAATATCCCATATTGTTGCAGCATTTGACATAATTTAGGCTGCCATATATTATAAGGTAGCGTTATTTTGTCAATCTTAATTCAACAACACCAACAACACAAAAAGCCATGTCCAATCTTACTTTAGCCAGAACCTTTCTTAATAAACGCTGCATGCAATGAAACCACAACCAGGTTGTATTAAATAGCAGACTACAAGCCCGTGCATGGCTTGCATCAAGGACCCATATTAAAACAAACACTATGCTGAATGCTGCTTTCTAACGAACAAATATTCAGATGCTCATGGCGGAGTGGTCACGTGAGTATTTTATGGCGGGCGTGGGCCTGTTGCACACAACATATCTAGCCTATGGTAGATTATTACACACAAACGGACAAAATTGGGTAGCACTATACATATTAATGCGGTACTGATCCACATATCATACAATAAAACCCGTGTGTGTAAAAACAGCATTTTCGTGACAAGTGTTTTTCATTCTTATAAATGATCACATACACACACTGTAGCCATACTGTAACAACATGGCAGAAATATCGCCACCCATTGGTGTGAACTGGCACTAGTATGGACCAACACATCGAGCGTTGGGGCTATGTTTGACCAAGGGTCAAGGGCCATTGTTTATGCAGGATAATTATGTCTTCCTTTTCACATCGAAACAACTGTCAATGTGAAACAGCACTGTATTCTATGTGAAAAGACATCAAGGCAGGATGACTGCCTAATTACTGCATACAATAGTTTTGGTAGATGAAGCAAATTTGACTACAACCAAACCCTTCATAACGAAAAGGTTACTAACATATGTTTGTTAACATGGTGTTACACTATAAGGCAACAATCCGTTGAAATTCATAAGCTATTTCAAAGGCTAGCACAAAAGGACGGCCTGAATATTGCTGCCCTAGTGTAGGCTAATAGTTAGTAGGCCCCAAGGAGCTTAAATTCTAAAGGTAAAACTGAAACAACATGCCCTGCCATGTCATTATGGATAGAAGTGTGGCATAGACTTTTATTTAAAAATGTCCGCAATGTGCATCATAATACAAAAATCAACAACAAAACATGCACAGCAATTCTCGAACTACACGTCACAAAAAATGCAGGCTTGTATTTATTTTCATGAGTTATCATGAAATATGCTGTAAGGTTTGAAGCGCTCCTCTTACAGTACATCGGGAGATTTTCGCGCCCTCATTCAGGCTAATCGTGGAGGAATTTAAACACAAGAGACAATGCACCAATTATTTCATTATCCACTCAAACTGACTAATATAAATTATCAATATACGTGTAAATTCTTCATAACCCCAGGTACTTTACCTTCATTCTTGCTGTGTTCTAGACAAATTGATATTGGAAATGTCGTCTTTTTCTTTCAAAACACTCCATTAATTAGAAACAAAGCAGACTTTTTTTTGCTGTTGTGGGTACAGTAGGTTAAACAGTAGATGTTCAGATATTTAGATTGCAATACAAAATTATATATTAATTGTATTGTGAATTTAGGCTGTGGTCAAAAGCCCAATTGGACTCAAATACCGTAATATGACCACTTTGAGAACAGTGCTTAGCCATTCACATATTTTTTGTTTATATAAATTTTTCTGTTTTTGTGATCAAACCAGTGGATAGTGTCATCATATTTTATTCCGTAAAGACTACTTGTTCCCTGACACATACATTTGAAAGCATACTCTATAAATTCTGAAAGTTTAATACATTATACAGAATTATCAGTGTCTTCTTGAATTAACCATTGTGACCAGGTATTGTTTATAAGCCTTTTGACATGGAAAAAACGAAATTACAATCTACAAAATACTAAATCCATTAAAAGTAAGACTGTGTTGTTTGTGACTTTAAAGTATGTGTTATAATCATCACAATGCACTTTCATGCCTGTCCCTGATCCTCTATAGCTGTACTTCTACAGGAACAATTTCACATTCAATAGTTTGAACATGAAAAAGTACTCAGGATATAATTGGCCAAATTAATGGGATAGTTAAGAGTCAATTGGTGTTGTCTAGTAATTGGGTGGTATTTGGTTCAAGGCAGAAATTAACTTGGAAAAAAAGGTTTTATAAACTGAAGGTCCATCTTTGATAAAACACTGGTGAACTGTAAGGACAAAGGCAACAGCCCTCTCAACCCCCAACTTCAAAAATGCTTAGTCAAATAATGTCAAGCTTAAAATCAGGCCCATGTCATCAGCAACAGTGGCCAAACCCTAACCTATGAGCCACAGCAGTGCGGTATGGAGCTCGTCATGCAGGCTATCAAAGTACAGCAGAGATTTATACTTCTGAGTTTGACAGTAGCCTGCTGAAACACTGCCACACTGTAATATCCGTGTGTAATATCCCACAATGCATGGATGGCATCGCCAACACCTGTGACAAAATGCTCCAACAGTATGTTGAGATATTTTAGCAAACTGGTCCAACTGAAACGGTGAAGTAGAGATATTTTGAGAAACTGGTCAAACTGAAACAGTAAATATGTCAGAATCAAATTTCTGTTGTTGCTTTTCTATTTGCATGCCTCAGTTACACAGAAACTCCAGACACATTCTATATAGTTCATACTGGCATTCAAAGAATAGTCAGGAGACTTCTCTCTCTTATCTCAAACTGCTACATCGCTACTTTTGATTGCCACAGACTAAAAGATTGGTCAGCCTCTGTTCACTAAAAACGCAACAGAGAAAACCAAAACACCTTTCAAAACACTGTGATGCTACTAGAGGCTAATGGGCAACCATAAAGTTTCACAAATAAGCAACCATAAAGTACCACAAATAAACAACCATAAAGTACCACAAATAAACAAACATGAAGTAACACACAAAAAAACTAATTTTTCTGGAGATTTCTGGATGTTTTGATGTATCGAAAGTAGATCCATTGAGAACTCTTCTGATGAACTGTTCAAACACCTGCTTCTTCAGAGGGCACCATTGGTTTGGACTGGTTTGGAGCAGGCTTTGGAACTCAGTGGCATGAGGTTTTGGGCACTAAACCGTGCATGGATAGGGGGAAACCTTTGCGTAAACCAGAAGGAGTTTTCGAGCCAGAATGACTTACTAGACCATGCTACTCAAGGGTCAAAGAAAGACAGATCAATCAATAAGCAAAGCTATCTTAGATAGGTCAATCAAAACAAAGCCACGTTGTCACATATTTAGGGACAAATGCCTTCTTATCAATGAGCTCAAATGGGGTTTTATGTCACAGGTTTGGGTTCTGTGTACAGTGTACAGTATCAGGATCATTCATGAGCAGTCCTCTACCAATGGGACATGTTAGGATGTACAAGACACCAATGGAAATGGATGTGTCAGTGAAAATGCTCATCGGGGTTTCTTTAATTTATCCTCTATAATTTAAATCTTTGTTTTTCCCTTTTGTGATTCCTGTGTGAGTTGGAACCATCTGCCGAGGTCTGACTAGTGGTTCACTATATGAACAGTCCACTGCAAAAGGGCCTAGTCAGACACACTTGACTATACACACGTGTCTCAAGAGGCCCATATTTTGTGACACTGATCAAATATTTTGGACAGTTCTATGCCGCTGACTGGCCCATATGATATGTTCATCAGCCACTTTGTGTTGCATGTCGCCCCTGCAAGTGCATTTGAGTTTCACAGGTATAACACCTACCATGCCAATTAGGCAATGCTTTATGTGTGACTTCAGGGACAGCCATTGTATACCATGAATGCATCTTGATGTACACAACGGCCCTAGGTCTGAGGCATGCATGTGGCCTGATCAAAGGTACCCTTGCTAAGGTATAGTGCTTGCCACTCCTTCTACTATCTGGAGCCCTCGTGGCACGACTGGGAGTGGTCAGTATGAGTCAGCTATCTTCACTCTCAGTGTAGTTAAATGACTCGTGCTGATTTTCATTACTAGGCCTAGGTACATCAGGGGTGAACATCATTAGGGGTGAACATCAGCAGTGATCTCACCTGGTCTGTTCAGGCGAACAAGGTGGTGAAAGCGGCCCGGAAACGCCTTTTCTTTCCTTAAAGGATCCTTAAAGACTGCTACCATCCATCCTATAAACTTTTTTCCCCTTTGCCATCTGGTAGGCGTTACCGAAGTATTCGATCTCGCACCCGTAGATTGGAGAGCAGTTTCTTTCCAAGGGACATCAGGCTTTTAAATGGACAGTGATACAGTCTTGCACCTTTCACTTTACATGTTACAGTTTTCCATTGTTTGCACTACAGTAATATTGCATTACCTGATACCAGGCACATTTGATTTGTCTTTAGGTTAGTATAGGTATATTAGGTTAGTTTAGGTTACTATATGTGTATTATATGTTTAGCAGATGGTATTGTATATTTATTTAGTAGATTTTGTAGATTTATTATATGTTTATTATATGTGGAATTTATGTTCAGAGTACTTATATGTTATGATATGTTATGTTATTTTATGTTGTGCTATGGTAGGTTGTTGTGCGGTGTCTTGTCCCAAGAATTTCAATGCCCAGTCTGACTCTGTTTTTCTGTGTATATGACAAATAAATACTTGAACTAGAACTTGAGGTAGATTTAACTTACTGCTATGTGATCTTGAAAAATATAGTTTGTTGCACCCAAGTATTCCTTTTGTGCGGAACTAACTAAATGGAGGAAACATGATCTTCATTTTGAGCTTTTTCTATGTAACACTCACCACAGTATACTTAACTTAGATTTGGGGGTGTACTACAGAAGCATATTAAATATGAAAAGCACAACTAGAGAAAAACATGAAATGTAATATATTGACCTCTTGTTCAAGAGTCTGTGAAGCTAAAATATTGACATTACACCACGTTAAAGGTGTATATTAAAACAGATGAAATCAGGACTAGGTGTGGTTAACATTAAGATTTAACTGCCCGAAGTACTTCATTATACAATTGCATGAATAATAAAAAGTTGTCACCTGATTATATGCACACACACACATTCTGATAAAATAGTTTTGGATGAGGCAATCAAGCATTGATAAGTAAGTTGATGGACGTTTGTTAACAGAGCCAATCAGCTTCGACTTGTCTGGCGTTTCATAAGAAAGTTTGGCACGGAGAGGCCACCAATGACGAAGATTATTGTGAGGTATACTGGTTCAATATAGCTATATTTGCCCGCTGTGTATTTCTGTTAAGAATTACGCATTCAGATCAGTTTAGCTGTAAAGCAATCTGAACTGTAAAACGGAACGTGCTGGAAAAAAGCCTATGCACAAATAAAAACTTTTCAAAAACGTGCAAAATGTGTTTAAACTAAATAGTTTCTGTGTTCAAATATGATATATGAACTAAATTAAATATGGGCACTGAAGGGTAAATAATAATAATAAAGATTAATAATAAAAACCTAAGCTAACATGAACGTTATTAATAGACCTGACTAAAGTCAACTTTCACGTAGATAGCATAATGGCAGTGGAGTCTAATTACAGGAATTGCTAACCTCACAGCAGATATTAAAAATAAGCAGGAACGAAAACCGTGCCAAATAGATATGCTAACTTTAACCTTTTACTAATAGACTTAATGAACGTAAACCCACGTAGGCCCTAGCCACAAAAAATGACAGTGAAGTTGTTTTCAGCTCCAATAGCACACACATTGAAAATATACTACATTATGTGAAATATTTGCAAACACATTAAATATGTCCGTCGTAGATACTAACATCCAATAAAAACAGATTCATTGATTTTTGAGAACTGTTATCAGTGTTGGATAAGTCGAAAACAAATTTAAAAACTTACATTGGCTTCTTCGCAGTGCTGGAGAGATGTTGGTTCTTTGCCTGACATGTGAGAAAAGACTGATTCCTGAGCAGCCTTTGAGCTTTTAATTCGAAGCAGGCTGGATTTTATGATAATAAGGCTTGACACCAACTTGTGCATCATAATAGCGGGGGTCAGATTCGCGCCTTGGTTCCCATGCCGTTCACGCGGTCAAGTTCAAGCTCAGCACTGCCGCCATGCCTTGGCGGGGACTTGTGGCGCATTGCCATGCAGGACGCGTCGCCAGCTCCACACCAGCAGACGAGCGATTGTTGGCCCTAGTAGTAATCTCACAACTGTACCTTGGAACATTCCTGCCTTGTGCCTAAATAAACTATCGAAAAGTTAAAGTCCATAAATCGAAACGAAAAATATAATGCGCGCACACACACACACACACACACACACACACACACACACACACACACACACACACACACACACACACAGCGTGCAAATATTATTGGCTAAATTCGACGTCATAGTCATCATTATGTTTATTTCATTATGTTTATTTCATTGAAACAACAAGACCCAACTAAGCTATCTAGTAGTGTGTATAATCATAATTCCTCCCTTAATTGCAACTATTTAAGACCAGACTGTGTGATCTCCAAACTAAGAGAGCTCTTTTAAACCATCAACTCAAAATACATTAGAAATCAAAAGTCATAAATGTAAAAGGTGAATTGTGGCCAAAGGCCTCTTTTTTCTGAGATACACTTAAATGTTTTCATTTTGAATTTAATATATTTGTATATGGGTTTTTTTGGGAAAATATTTGTTGTGTAACCAAAGCTTGGACTATAATGCGCTCCAGTTGTTATTTCAAATGAAATCCTCCATGCACTTGTGCTTGTCCATCGGTGATCCCTGCTGCTGGATGCATGTGGATGTTCAGTCCACACCAACCCCAATGCCTGCTCTGGTCCTGAACAGGGTCTTTAGTTCTTAGTGGAGTTCTGCTGTCATGAAGATCCCTCAACAGGCCAGCGTTGCACTTTCTATGATTCTGTCATTAGCTTCCATTTTGTAGAACGTTCCACTGATCCTCAATGTTTAGTGCTGGTGTACTGTATCTGCTTGTCTGAATGATACATGGTACATCTGAATCCCTGCTTTAGGTTGGATTTCATGGAGCCAGTTTAGGATAACAGCAGCTAATCCATTTTGTCTTCTCTACGGTGGAGTGAGGTGCTGCTTCTCTGGCTACACTAGACAGTGCCGGTCACTTCCCTGGATGGACCAAATGGACCCTCTGAATGATTATGGTGACAAGAATCTAAAAAGACAAAAACACAATCTGAAATATCTCCACTCAACATTATAGGCTTCTTATTTAAGTCTGGATCAGGTCCTGCATGCCACTGCAGTAAAAAGATGATTTAATTCGGCCAGATACAGACACCAGATACTCTCCACCAGAATCACTAAAGTACTTCACAATACATTTTTTATTTGAATTATACAGTATTTAATTTACACCTTTAAACCTTTTACAATTTGAGCTGCTACATGAAACCTGCAATGAGGCACTACAGCAATGCTCAATTGTTTTGGCTGAATCTACCACTTTAAGCAATGCGCTTCAGTCTCTACAGATCTGAAATTGATTTCACTCAATTCTGTCAATGAATGTCTTCAAGGTTCTGATATCAGAGTTATCCTGGTGAAGAAGCTTTGGCTTTAAATGTCTGAAGTCAAATATTGAATGTACAACTGACAAAGTAAACGACCGATTTTGCATATGACCGTGGGAGTGTGTGAGTCTAATCAAGGCCAGCATTGCTGCATGTGTCTGGCTGTGTGTCTGGCTGCATAGGACACAGGAAGGCAACACGGCTGTGGGGGAGCTCTCAGACTACAGGCTAATCTGCATGTATTCAAATGAGCTGTGAGAATCATGAATTCACTCAGTGACTGGGGTCTCTCATGTAAAACAATCTGCATGGACACACACACACACACACACACACACACACACACACACACACACACACACACACACACACACACACACACACACACACACACACACACACACACATATATATTCCAACTATGTAAACAAAATCACAATGTAATTTAATACTTGACTTACAAATACACTTCTGCAAAATATTTGCAGTGTCAAACTTTGCTGCCTTTCATCAAGGTATGATGTTAAAATACATCTATAAGGCATAAAACATTCCATGCAGTTTACATCTATAAGGCATGAAACATTCCATACAGTTTTGGCATGTACCAACATAGGATGGGAACACAGGTGTCTGTCTCCTCATACATCTCCAAATGCATCAATGATGTCGTCCCTTGGGTCAGTGTTAGGACCTTCCCAAACCAAAAGCCCTGGGTAAATGGTGATGTGGTGCTAAGCTCAGAGCACAGTCCTCTGCCTATAACTCTGGTGACCCGGATGCTTTGGAGAAGTCAAGATGTGACCTACGGACGGCCATCAGAGATGGAAAAAGAGAATACAGGGACAAGCTGGAGTCCAACTACCTCAGCTCTGACCCCTGACGCATATGGGGTGGCCTGCGACACATCACAGGCTATAAAGGGAGAAATAGCAGTGATGATCAGCCTGCCGCCTCTCTCCCTGATGACCTCAACACCTTTTATGGAAGGTTTGAGGCAACCAACCCCCTTCCTTCCGCAAGTCTGGCCGAGGACCAGGACGACTATAGTCTGTCCCTGACCGTGGCTGACGCGAGCTCCAAAGGGTGAACCCCGGAAGTCATCTGGGCCTGATGGAGTTCCAGGCCGCGTCGTCAGGGGGTGCGCCGACCAACTAGCGGAGGTATTCACCTCCATATTCAACCTCTCACTACATCTGTCTGAAGTCCCCACCTGCTTCAAGCAGGCCACTATCATCCCCATACCTAAGAGAGCATCCATCACATGCTTAAATGACAGCACCTGTAGCACTGATCTCCACCATTATGAAGTGCTTCAAGCGGCTGGTCAGAACCCAAATCAGACGACACTACCATCCTGGGTCTCATCTCTAATAACGATGAGACCGCCTATAGATATGAGGTAAGTGGCTTGGTTGCATGGTGCCAAGACAACAACCTGTCTCTCAACGTCTGCAAAACCAAGGAGATGATCGTGGATTTCAGGAAGCTGCAGAGGGGGAGTCACAACCCATTACACATCGAGGGAGCTGTAATTGAGAGAGTCTCCAACTTCAAATTCCTCTGTGTGTACATCAAGGATGACCTAACCTGGTCCATGCAAGCGGACTCGGCGGTCAAAACTGCCCAAAAGTGGCTATACCCTGTGGAAACTCAAGAAGTTTGGCATGTCTTCTAAAACACTGAAAAACTTTTATAGATGCCCCATCGAGAGCATCCTCTCAGGCTGCATCACTACCTGGTATGGTAGTTGCTCCGCTGCCGATCGCAAGGCCCTGCAGAGGGTGGTGAAGACAGCGGAGTGTATCATCGGTGGCCATCTCTCTTCCGTGCAAGGCATCTACAACACTAGATGCCTGAGGAAAGCACAGAACATTGTTAAGGACCACAGCCACCCAGGCTATGGACTACTCACACTGCTACCGTCTGGTAGACGCTACTGGAGCATCCGAGCACGGACTACCAGACTCACAAACAGTTTTTACCCCCAGGCTGTACGAATTCTGAATCAGCAACACTGAACAGTCGCCATCACCTTGTACTTTCTGCTCCCCCACTCATACAAATACTGTATGCACATATTTTCAATTTAATTGAATACTCCCCAACATGTAAACTGCTGCTAGCCCTTCTTGTATTTAAAACTGTTGTTACATAATATATGTTATACTATGTTATAGTGTTATATGTTATTTTTGGTGTATGTTATTTTGTTATCGGCATGCCGTCTACTTCGTAGATGTTGCCTGCCAAGTCTTAAGAATTTTGCCGCACTGAAGCAATTCGGTGTATGCGACAATAAACACTGACTTGACTTGACCAATTGTTTGTTATTTGTGTATTTATTCGACGTCTATTTTTATTAATAAATTGCAGATATTCTGCAGAATATGTTAGAATCTAACATTTCTGACTCAACAGTTGAAGTCTAAAAGCCTTAAAAAAACCTTATTAGACCTTATTGTGGAACCACTCAGAAGCTCTGAGGTGCTGTAACATTAGGGCATTGGGCACGCGTTCAGGACTATGGTTCAGTCATGATAGTGTTCAGGAGTATGTTGAGTATGGTTCAGTCATGATAGTGTGCAGGAGTATGGTGAGTATGGTTCAGACATGATAGTGTTCAGGAGCATGGTGAGTATGGTGAGTATGGTTTAGTCATGATAGTGTTCAGGAGTATGGTGAGTATGGTGAGTATGGTTCAGACATGATAGTGTTCAGAAGTATGGTGAGTATGGTGAGTATGGTTCAGACATGATAGTGTTCAGGAGTATGGTGAATATGGTTCGGACATGATAGTGTTCAGAAGTATGGTGAATATGGTTCAGACATGATAGTGTTCAGGAGTATGGTGAATATGGTTCAGACATGATAGTGTTCAGAAGTATGGTGAGTATTGTGAGTATGGTTCAGTCATGATAGTGTTCAGGAGTATGGTGAGTATGGTTAGTATGGTTCAGTCATGATAGTGTTTAAGAGTATGGTGAGTATGGTTCAGACATGATAGTGTTCAGGAGTATGGTGAGTATGGTTCAGTCATTATAGTGTTCAGGAGTATGGTGAGTATGGTTCAGACACGATAGTGCTGAGGAGTATGGTGAGTATATAGTTAAGTCATGATAGTGTTCAGGAGTATGGTTAGTATATAGTTAAGTCATGATAGTGTTCAGGAGTATGGTGAGTATATAGTTAAGTCATGATAGTGTGCAGGAGCATGGTGAATATGGTGAGTGTGGTTTAGTCATGATAGTGTTCAGGAGTATGGTGAGTATGGTTCAGTCATTATAGTGTTCAGGAGTATGGTGAGTATGGTTAGTATGGTTCAGTCATGATAGTGTTCAGGAGTATGGTGAGTATAGTTAGTATGGTTCAGTCATGATAGTGTTCAGGAGTATGGTGAGTATGGTTCAGACACGATAGTGTTCAGGAGTATGGTGAGTATATAGTTAAGTCATGATAGTGTGCAGGAGTAGGGTGAGTATGGTTCAGACACGATAGTGCTGAGGAGTATGGTGCGTATATAGTTAAGTCATGATAGTGTGCAGGAGTATGGTGAGTATGGTTCAGACATGATAGTGTTCAGGAGTATGGCGAGTATGGTGAGTATATAGTTAAGTCATGATAGTGTTCAGTAGTATGGTGAGTATATAGTTAAGTCATGATAGTGTTCAGGAGTATGGTGAGTATATAGTTAAGTCATGATAGTGTTCAAGAGTATGGTGAGTATGGTTCAGTCAGGATAGTGTTCAGTAGTATGGCGAGTATAGTGAGTATGGTTCAGTCATGATAGTGTTCAGGAGTATGGCGAGTATGGTTCAGTCAGGATAGTGTTCAGTAGTATGGCGAGTATGGTGAGTATGGTTCAGTCATGATAGTGTTCAGGAGTATGGCGAGTATGGTTCAGTCATGATAGTGTTCAGTAGTATGGCGAGTATGGTGAGTATAAAGTTAAGTCATGATAGTGTTCAGTAGTATGGCGAGTATGGTTCACAGTCAGGAAAGACAAGATATCATACTACTCTCATCCACTGTGATTTTTGCCTCATCATCATTATATCAGTCAGTGCTCTGCAGACTTAGACAGCTGTTTTTGGCTAATAAAGATATTTGACCATATTTAAGCATTACTGTAGCATCAGTGAATAAAGATATTTGACCATATTTAAGCCTTACTCTAACATCTGTGAATAAAGATATTTTACCAAACTTAAGCATTACAGTAGCATCAGTGAATGAAGATATTTGACCATATTTAAGCTGTAAATATGGCATAGCATCAGTGAAAAAATAACACCATTGGACTACATAGATGAATTTAGAGATGAAATTCATTTAACAGACAGCTATGATTTTAAAGAAAGATATATCAGTTACTAAATAGCAATTCATCTTTAAAAATAAGCAGGAATGTGTCTAAAGATGGATTTTGATCTTCTCCATGTACTACAGCAGCTATCTTGACATGAGCTGATGTTCAAATAAAGATTCTATCTAAATGAGATCCCTCCCCTGTCCATGGTCTGTGCTCTGGGGCTGATGGTGGCTCTGGCGTGTGGAGGGCTGCTGGTCGTGACCGTGGGAACGGCGGCGATTCAGACATCATGTATGACAGTGATTTGTCTCAAGGGGAGGTAATTGGCGCTCTCAGACAAACCCCCTTTGGTTGTGCTTCTGTGGCTGTCCGCCCAGTGAATGGTGTCTGCCTCCATGACCTATGACCTCAGGAGAACAGACATGGGCTGCTCCACACATGCAGACACAGCTACTATCGCCGTTCATTTTCAGAGTGTGCATATACTCCAAAATGGCAGAGGAGCTTTGTGTTTTGAATATGCGTTAGATTCATTAGTTATACTTTTGTGTATAAGTATTTTTGGTTTGTCATTTACATAAACTAAAATATGTGACACTTGATATTGAGTCACATTTAAATGTATACAGCCAATATGTGTAAAATCAGTAACCATCAGGAATAATGACAATAAATTATGTGATGAATAAAGTGACTTGACAGTCTCTCCTGCCAGGTAATGAATGGATATCAATTCATGAATGTATTGATCAGCACCAGCATGCTCAGTGTAGATGTCTGCCTTCCAACATACAGTAGATGTGTTCATGCTTTAGCTCCAGGCTAATCCTCTCCAACAGGATAGCAGATCCCACACTGATCTCAGATGGCAGGGCTGCAGCTGGGTTCCATAATAAAACTGCTCAGCAGACGCTTTTTATGGCCAAAGAAGAAATGGAATTAGCGGATGGGAACTTGGGGCTTTCTATTCGTACTGATACTCATGCATTCAGGGACGTCCTGGACTTGTTTGGTCTTTATTAGTGGGCTGTTGCAGTAAGTTAGCGGGTCGTTATGATGACCATTGTGCTGTTGTTAACTAATTATAACCTTGTTTGGGTCTTTATAGACTTTCCCCTTTATAGAGACATAAAGAACTTTGACTCAGAACACTTTCCCCTAAGGATCAAAGGAGCTGAGTCATGAATGGAGATTGAGCTGAGGAAGCGTGTGTGTGTGCGTGTTTGGAGCACGGTGATGACCTCTTGGACTGTGGATGAGCAGGACACCACCTCAGGGGTCAGGCTACTCAGTGACCCCAGAGGGGGAAGATCAAGCTTGTTGATGAACTGAAGGACACTGACCTCAGCACACCACTCCCTTTTCATCACTGGTCAGTCTGGTCAGTGATTGGTTCCTGATTGTTCTTTCATGTGGTCATTCGTGCTCCTTGAGGTGCTGAAGGAAAGCCATTTTAGAACTTCAAGGGTCCACGATCTGTGATTCTGTCTAAATGAAATGACATAGGGGAACTGATGTTACATAGGGGACCTGAGAATGTGCCATGCCTTTACTGAATAGTAAACAATCCAGATGTAATCAGTTCAATTTAAATATGTGTAAATGATACAGTGTCTTTAAAAAAAAAAAAAAATTGTGAACTGTAACTAAGTGCATTTCACAGTCATTGCAAATATCATTGAACTTTTTAAGGTTTAGCTTGAAATAGATGAATCAGAGACATTCAATCTGCATAAGCGACTGAACATCTGGTCAAATCATTGTGTGCCTGTTTCATGATAGATATCCCAAAAAAGCTCCAGCACCATTTGGGTCTCTACATGAAGTGTAACTATCAGACAGCAGCCAGGAGCCAGGAGCGGTCTGAGTAGAGTGGAGTGGTCGTGAGAACGGCTCCCTTCAGACCTCCCAGCCTGTTCTTGTCCAGACACCCTCTCAGCCAAAGCCTGCAGGCTGGGCCCCGGGGCCCCTCTCCTCTCATCTCCTCTCCACCCATACTCACAGCTGCTCACAGCCCTGTCTGCTCCAGGGTGGGGCCTTGTCTAGTCAGGATCATGCCCCCCCCCCATCCCTACCCCGTTGCCCTGACCCCTCTCCCATAGTCCCTATCTCATCGCACCCCACTCTATGAATCCTAACCCCTAAAACTGGTGCTCTACCCCAAGGCACAGACACAGCCATTTTGATTGGTTTGAGGACAGGTGACAGGTTGACGTGAATGAAGATTGGGAAAGGCAGTGTGTACATGTGTTTCTCTAGAACTCTGTGTGAGTGTGTTTGTATGAATATGGAGAGAAACTGTGCGTGTGTGTGTGTGTGTGTGTGTGTGTGTGTGTGTGTGTGTGTGTGTGTGTGTGTGTGTGTGTGTGTACATGCAAGTGTGTGTGTCTGTATGAGTGAGCAGGGCATGTCTGTATGTGTAATCCCATTCATTTTGTTCACACATTCTCAGGATCACACTGATGGCCTGTGCACCATCACACGTCTGTTACCATGGGGATGGTGGATGAGAGGTGGGGGTTGGGTGGATGTCTGGGTGATCCCCAGGGAGGTGCCCAGACAGACACCCCCACCCACCTGCCCAGCCAAAGGAGACGGGGATGGGGACTGTTCATAGATATAGATATGTGAATATGTTGAAATAAAAATAAAATGTTTGTTTGGTATCCATGAATAATCTCTGGAGCAGGGTCATCTCAAATTAAAATAAACTAACCAAAAAGTAAATTGTCTAATCTTTGAAAATACAATAATTTGTTACAGAAAAAAATAGAAAAACCATGTTAATTCAAAACAGCTCTAAGCATATTTTTGAAAGAGTTTACACCGGTGTGTAATGTTGTAAAGTGAGTTTACACCTGTGTGTAATGTTCTAAATTGAGTTTACACCTGTGTGTAATGTTCTAAAGTGAGTTTACATCTGTGTGTAATGCTCTAAATAGTTTACACCTGTGTGTTATGTTCTAAAGTGAGTTTACATCTGTGTGTAATGCTCTAAATAGTTTACACCTGTGTGTTATGTTCTAAAGTGAGTTTACATCTGTGTGTAATGCTCTAAATAGTTTACACCTGTGTGTTATGTTCTAAAGTGAGTTTACATCTGTGTGTAATGTTCTAAAGTGAGTTTACACCTGTGTGTAATGTTATGAAGAGTTTACACCTGTGTGTAATGTTGTAAAGTGAGTTTACACCTGTGTGTAATGTTCTAAAGTGAGTTCTCACCTGTGTCTAATGTTGTAAAGATAGTTTACACCTGTGTGTAATGTTCAAAAGAGTTTACACCTGTGTGTAATGTTATAAAGTGAGTTTACACCTGTGTGTAATGTTATAAAGAGTTTACACCTGTGTGTAATGTTCTAAAGTGAGTTTACACCTGTGTGTAATGTTCTAAAGAGTTTACACCTGTGTGTAATGTTCTAAAGTGAGTTTACACCTGTGTGTAATGTTCTAAAGAGTTTACACCTGTGTGTAATGTTCTAAAATGAGTTTACACCTGTGTGCAATGTTGTAGTGATTCATACCCTTTAGGTCTACAGCACCATGCTTTACCAAACTGCACAATGTAAAACAAGCTAGCTGATAAATGTATGTCGATATTGATTTAAAAATGTGTTTGAATCTCTGTATATGAAACTAAACTAAACTATATATATTAGTGCTGTCAAACGATTAAAATATTTAATCGCGTTTAATCGCATTTTTGTCATAGTTAACCCAAAATGAATGTCCCTTCAATAATTTTTTTTTTTTTTATGCTTTTATCAACATGAAAAAGTGGATTGACTTGCTTTATGCAATATTTCATTTTATTGAAAAACAACATTGCCAAACAGGGAGGTAAAAAATTAAATTATAAAATGCACGTTTTAGATAAACAAGGACTCAGCCTATAGTGCAGTTGAACCATGGCTTAATATTTTCTTTTTTTCAAGTTTGCTGTGAACATAGAAGTCAGGCCTCTTATTTCAAAAACAATGAACCGTTACAGTTAGGTTACCAATAAAAGTTAAGCCTACTACTTCTGTGCCTACAGCCAGCTGCCTGTTGACATTTTCAGACAACAGTGAAGCTCGCTTTTTTTGCACAACACAACTTTAAACTTTCTATTCAGAAGCTTTTTATCATCCATTTCGCCGTATCGTGCTCACCATTCACTCAAACGTAACGTTAGCCTACTACACAGTTTGGGAGAGCAAAAAGAAAGTTAATACATTTTTTTTTTTTTTTTTTTAGAACGCGTTAATCGCACAATAAAATAATTAACGGCGTTAAAATGGGCTTGCGTTAACGCCGTTAATAACGCGTTAAACTGACAGCACTATACTGTGTGTGTATACAGCCGCGGAAAAAATTAAGAGACCACTTCAAAATTATCAGTTTCTCTGGTTTTACTATTTATTGGTATGTGTTAAAGTAAAATGTACATTTTTGTTTTATTCTATAACCTACTGGCAACATTCCTACCAAATTTCAAATAAAAATATTGTCATTTAGATAATTTATTTGCAGAAAAATGACAATTGGTCAAAATAGCAAAAAAGATGCAGTGTCTTCAGATCTCGAATAATGCAAAGAAAACAAGCTCATATTCATTTTTAAGCTACACAATACTAATGCTTTAACTTAGGAAGAGTTCAGAAATCAATATTTGGTGGAATAACCTTGATTTAAAATCACAACTTTCATGTGTCTTGGCATGCTCTCCACCAGTCTTTCACATTGCCGTTGGGTGACTTTATGCTACTCCTGGCGCAAGAATTCAAGCAGCTCGGCTTCTTTTCATGGCTTGTGACCATCCATCTTCCTCTTGATCACATTTCAGAGGTTTTTTATGGGATTCAGGTCTCGAAATTGGGCTGGCCATGACAGGGCCCTGATCTGGTGGTACTCCATCCACACCTTTACTGGCCTGGCTGTGTGGCATGGAGCATTGCCCTGCTGGAAAAAACACTTCTCAGAGTTGGGGAATGTTGCCAGTAGGTTATAGAATAAAACAAAAATGTACATTTTACTTTAACACATACCAATAAATAGTAAAACCAGAGAAACTGATAATTTTGAAGTGGTCTCTTAATTTTTTCCGCGGCTGTATATATATGCATATATTATATATATATATCATAAATGAATAACCGTAATTCAGTAATTGTAGTGGTACATATGCATATATGTACAATGATAGAATACATTTTTTATCACAGGGAAAGCATGGAGATGGCAGCTTTGCTGGTTTATAATGTTCCAGCAAAATCCAGTGCCAACTGATGGGCATCTGTTTTTGTATGATAAATGCTGCCTCCCTGTGGCCACTGGGGGAAGATTTTGAGTGTGGAATGTCATTCAAAATATCCTACAAATACAGGGGCTTACAGGATGATTAGCATGAGTCAAAAGCATTCAAGACAGAGTTCAGTGCCATTGTTAGTTAAGACCACACCAAACAAGACAAGACAGGGCCTAGACTAATACTGAGGCAAGAGAAGAAATGACTGGAAAACAATAAAGTGACCATTACACAAGACACAAATCTAAATAGGCAATAATTTTAACCTTGTGGTCAGGTGGATACAGAGGCGCAAACTCACAGTCCCTGGTTTCGAGACTTTTTCGGTCTACGCTCAAGGCCAAAACAAGACCAAGAAACTATTTGCGTGAGACAAAGAATTGACTAAGACCTCTGATTTAGGTCTTGAGAATCACTGGTTGTATGAAAATCCTCAAAGTAATGTGAAAGAGAGCTCCACACTTGTCTTACCCACTAAACTGTTCACTGTGTGGTTTTGTGGCCCTTGTCAGAATTCCTGTAAAATCATTAGAGCGTCATTAACACAACGATATAGCCAAATATATCTCTGAAATAAACCACATTAACAAGTTAGGTCGTTTTTAATCAGCGCCAATGATGCTGTTCTTGGTACTTGCAAGGCAAGTCTGTTGGCTTTGGTTTTCACCAAAACTCTGTAACGTAGCCTAATAAATCAAAATGAATGAGTGTTGTGCAACAGTACATCTACTATTACTATTATCGTATTACCTTACATTCATGTTGACCCTTCTATTTGGAACTTCATTTTGCAATAAAATAGCTTATTGTAGCTCCTAATATTGTCAACAATCTTTCTTGTCAACAGATCCTTACCATAGACTGTAAGGTATAGGCTCACTGTCATAAATGGAACATTGTTTGCAGCATACGCCATGGTTCCCTTACAGTTACACAATAATCATCAGATCAGGTCTGGTTATGAACATATTTTGAATGAGGTTGAACTGGAACCATTTAATACATTTATAAGGAGTTAGGAGTTCATTCCCTAGGATTCCAGTTCCCAAGAAGACAAGCCCTAGTCAACTCAGCTTGTCCTGGCTCCTTGCCGCCATCTTGTGAGATGCTCCAGTTATTCAGCCCCTAATTGGTTGGAATAAGGCGACAAAAATGTCTGGAGGATCCACATCCCCATTGGGAGTTACACTCATAAGGTAGTACTGACACATGAATAAGGGAGGCAGATCTTCAGTTACAAACAGGAATTGTCTGAGATATATGATAGACTTGCTAACTATTGATATAATAAAAATGGATGGATTGTAATATGATGCTTTTATACTTCCTTAACTAGAAAACCTCAGAGGCTGCATCACGCTTTATTTCACCATCATTCTCCATTATTCATTCTTCATAATGAACAATTATGAAAACACATGGTCAAATCCTGAAGGATTTGGAAAAGTTGATCCGTGCACTGAAGTGCAGCACCTAGATGCCATGCCATATATGTCCTGTAGATGTCGCTATAGCTCTGTCAGTTAATGGCCAAGTATATCTGTGTGCATTTCTCGGAAATCTCTCCTCAACCCTCCTTATATACACCGATGCTAAACCTTACAGCTACATGCAGAACTGAATAATAAATGCATATATACTCACGTCCCCATGTCCTCCTAATTTATTTATTTCATTATTTGAAAAGGTTTCATATTACGTGAGGTAGCAGATAGTGCTCAGTCCCCCTATATTGTGTGGCACACAGAAGGTGTTCAGTAATATCAGTGGTGTGGTCCATCTCAGGGCAATGACAGACATGGCAGATGAGCCATTGTCATTCCTCTAAGGTTGAGGAAGGAGAGGGGCTCCAACACGTTTTATTCTACTTCTATACTGATAAAACTAGAAGTGAACGTCTCTATCAGGTCTGCACTAATTCAACCCTCAACTGTGAATGAAGAAGCATTTGGGAGCGGTTAGCTGTTTGATTGACTACCGTAAGTAGAGTGTGTGCTCCCGGTCCAGAGTGTCGACAAAATGTTGGTGCAAAATGTGATCTTATGCAAGCTGCTAAATTAAATTTTATGATCTAACATTTTTTACAACATTGCAATACACTGTCTCTACCATACCTCCTAGACAACACAACGAACATTAGGCTCTGTCTTCAGAGGGATTCTTGTCACAGGCTCATTGGTGTATGAACCTTGAAGCTCAGAGCTTGTGGTGACCCAGAGCTTGTGGTGACCCAGGGCTCCACAGCAGGTGCTCTCTTAAGGGACTCTCTTAGGCTCCAACTGCACCTGGTCCTGGGCCAGTCGGTCCAGCAGGGAAGAAGGACTGTTCACTTTAGGGATGAGCAGACCTATAATAGGCTCATGCTTTAAAAGGTTCAAACACAGAGGTTATCCACCACTGGTTTGAGTGGGAAAGGGAAAACACTACAGACACAGTATTTCACAAACACAAGGGCTCACACACGCAGATATATCAGGAAACGTGACGTCCACAGTCAGATGCACACACTCAAATACAAAAACATGACCGGCTCTACGTACAACACATCTTTACATTACACAAAACACACACTCTCATCACAAACCTGTGTTGTTTGACACCAGCCCAACAAACTCAATGATCAAAGATAATTCACCATCACGACACTGTTCACTGCGTATCACCAGCCCAAGGGGCTTTAAAAAACACAGAACACAGAGTACTTGCTCAATGTATATGGTAAATGATACCATCTTAGATATTCATAGAATGTACACACAAGTTTCAGTTTCGATACATGGCCACCGTGTCATGTTTCCCCTTCTCTCGAGACAGACAGAGGAGGCTCTTGGCTGGGTGCATGGGATATAGAGCATGAATACACCCAGACCCAGAGCCCCTCCAGAGGATCCCAGCTGGGCGCACAGCTGCTGTTGGGGCTGGCATAGATGCGTCTAACCAGAGGAGCTGGGATACTTATCAGAGCCAACATGAAAGATGGGGGAACGCTCGAGTCTGGTGTGATAAGGCTAGACACGTTCATGTCGAGGCTCTATGAGAAGGGGTTTCCCCACAGTATCATATGATGTCATGTTTTACTAATCAAGCTTTAGCTTTTAGCTTTAGTTTTGGTCAAGACTGCCTTCCTTCAAGACCTCAGCAATTTGGGTTGGTGTTAACATTTCCATTGCTGATGTTTTAATGTTGTTATTATTCCTGATCCCATTCAGTCCTTATTGCAGCATGATTGTCGACAGACAGATGAAGGATATTATACAAAAGCGTACCTGCATATCATCAGAGCTTAACAAGTTTAATTATGGGGAAAGTAATCTTGAGTCATTGAAACAATTAAATCTTAAGTAAACATTCATTTGCAAACACAAACATTGTGTAATCGTGTACAAAATTCCAGAATAAGAATCACACAAACTCAGAATTTGAACATACACTAGCTATTTATTCCCTGATTCCAAGCAAAGTCCTTAGTTTACCAGCGCTTAAACTGGAGACTGAGACGAGGATCCAAGAAGGAAAGAGTCCCTGCCCCTGTGGTTGAGTTCTTCTGTGGTTTAGAATGGCACCCTGTCATATTGGCCATTTAAATAACCTTTCTCAAGTTACCATGAGGCTACATGTTCTGACGAGGTGAGCCCTGCCCTAAGAATCCAACCCAAACTGAGGATTTCAACCACTGGCTCTTTCTTTAAATCCAAGCTCAACTTCAACAGGAGTTATTTTGGGACCTGAGAGTTGAGAGTTGAGCTGTGTATGCGTTTCCATATGAGGGTGGCCACATAGGAGAACAGATATGAGTGTGCTTCTCCTATGTCACACACGTATATGTGTGTTTGTGTGTATGTGGAGGGGGGAAGATTCAATCTAGACAACCTTATGTAAACACAACCAGATATTAGAGATTACTTCTTAATGCTGAATCTTTTACAAAAAGACCCAATAGACAATAAAGAAAATGAAATTCATTTTACTTGTTCCTGGTGTCTGGATTCATGACAGGGTTGTTGCTGAGAGATGGAGGGAGACAGGGACAAGGACAGGGACTGGACATGGTGGCAGTGGGGAGGAGTACTGAGAACACCCAAAGACACAATTTGAGTTCCATTTTCAAACCGAAGCTAATACTGCTCCTTCTCTTGATTTTCTCCAACATATACTGTATGTACTTCAGCATATCAATAGTCTTAGAACCACCTCTTCAGGGCACACATACAGTATGTACTTCAGCATATCATTAGTCTTAGAACCACCTCTTAAGGACACACATACAGTATGTACTTCAGCATATCAATAGTCTTAGAACCACCTCTTAAGGACACACATACAGTATGTACTCTAGCATATCAATAGTCTTAGAACCACCTCTTAAGGACACACATACAGTATGTACTTCAGCATATCAATAGTCTTAGAACCGCCTCTTAAGGACACAAATACAGTATGTACTTCAGCATATCAATAGTCTTACAACCACCTCTTAAGGACACACATACAGTTTGTACTCTAGCATATCAATACCCTTAGAACGACCTCTTAAAGTAACAGTATGTAGCAATTGTACTTTAGGGTTAGGGTTAGGATTAGCAATTTTACTTTAAAATATCAGCTTCAAAACATTGGGGCGCTACAATGACATTTAATATGGAGAATGGCCTCTGGAAGCCGCCTGAGTTCTACTCTCTGCCGGACTAGTAAGTAACGTATTTGCCGTCTTGTCTAGTGTTGCACTTGCCTGATGTTTGACTGTTAGGAAAGTTGTTGACTCACTAGTTTGTCATAGTGTCAAAGTAATCAAATTTCAACAGGTTTCGTCGCTAGCATCTCGTTAGCGATTAGAAATTCCTCCGTTGAGCTGCTTTAAGGACACTCATAAAGTATGTACTTCAGCATATCAATAGCCTTAGAACTAAGGACACACATCTTAAGGACACACATACAGTATGTGCATGCGCAAAAAAGTGTATCATTATTGTGTGTGTGTGTGTGTGTGTGTGTGTGTGTGTGTGTGTGTGTGTGTGTGTGTGTGTGTGTGTGTGCATGTATGTATGTGTGCCAGAGTATATAAGTATGACTGCATGTGGAAAAAAACTGTGATGTTGATATTGACTGGAGGCACTGCACTATCCATGCATAAGAGAGGAGGATTCAGGAGAGGGAGGAAGGAGATGGACAGGTGGCAAAAAACAACACATACACCAAATCAAACTCTGAATAAGTTCTTGGCAAAGTCATAAGTGAGTCATATGCTAACAGGCTGGATGCTGACAGGCTCCTCTGTCACTAGTCCACGTGGGGCTGAGGAGACAGCAGGAGAGACTCAGTCTATCATTCTCTCAGTGATGGGAAGCTAATGTCATGCTAATGCAATCAGGAACAACTGACAGATGAGCGATATGGTGTCTAAGGAGAAGACAGGGATAGAGGAGGGAGAGAGAAAGAACAACAGGAAGAGGAAGTAGAAGAGAGATGAGTGCATCTCATATGAGAGATATGAATGAGTGGGGGGGAAACAGATGACAGAGAGAGAGAGACTGGACAAGAGGAGAGGTGGAAGAGGAAAAGTAGAATGATTCCCCCTCAGCTGTTCTATGGAGTCTCATGGAGGATGAGGCCATGTTCTGCTTTTCACCTGTGTTTGTAATAGATCAGTTAGATGATCAACACATCTTCAACAACACCTTCAAAGACAACACCTTCAAAGACAACAGGAGGCAAGAACCAAAGGGCCTCAGTGAGGTTGTCCACAAACTCAAGCTGAGGGAGATGATCCCAGAGAGATGGGCAGAAATAAAAGAATATCGATTTGAAGAAAAATAACACATTACTTTGTCTATATTTAGGCTTTTGATTAGCAATGCTCTCAAAGTCTACAGTCAAATTAATTATTTAAGAAAGAGTCTGCAAATGCTAAAGGAAGGGGCGGAAGAATGCTTTTTCATTGTTGACAGGCCTATTTTCTGTTTGGCTGTAACAAAACACATTTATCAAACCACCGTCTTCAGAGCAGTAAAGCTGCTTCCACACACACACAAACAAGAAGAGTCAAACCCATCTCACCATGCCCAAGCCAAAATAAATATACAGTATTAGAAAATGAAAGATTTTTGTGTCAGGAAAGAAATAATTTTGCTCTCATATCAAACTCAACCAATTCACACCAGACTTATCCCTAAAGCCCTCTCTGTCCTGAGCCCAGGTCTTGTAGAGTTCAGAGTGCCGTCCATTGTTCCCTGGAAAACCTGTAGTGTACTGAAAATGAGAGAGAAAGAGAGAGAGAGAGATACTGCCTATAACACACCAGTCTCATCATCACTTTCTTACCAGAGAGAGTTAGGTGGGAAAGCCATGTGAGTATTTCAAACATTGCCATACAGCATTTGATGGTTACATTTTTGTGAAATCCTGCATGCAGTAATGTATCACTTTTGAGGTATGCTCTTATAGGCAACTAGTTTTAGTATCATCTTCATATGAATTTGGATGGTATATGGTCATGTGAAGGACAGATAAACACACCTGTCAATCCCACAAGCAGCCCAGGATATAAAACAGCTGGAAACAATCAAACATCAGATCAAATTCATCATGTGTAAAAGCATCCTGCGTGCCCAGTCCCAGTCTCCTTGTCTGTCTTTGCTCTCACCCGGCGAGCCCTTGCTGTGATGCTGCTGCCCTTACAAGGGCGTCTAATTTATGCCTGTCTCATTAACGCTGTGAAATTGCCCTTTGTGTCTCTCGCTGGCATTTACATATTGTTCCTTTCATTGGCTTGGCCCGTTTGTGTTCATAGCAGGAAGTGTTGGGAGAAGATTGAATCAGACTGTGACTAGTCTCCCTGCCCCTCTTCCTGCCTCACCTCTCTTCGTAACTCCTGTTCACATCGTGTGATTCATTGTTTATGGCTCTGAAGAAGCACAGGCTGGGAATTCAAGACAAGGGGATCTAGGGCTTTCCCATTCATTACTATTTTATGCATGTGCGTTGTATTTATGTGAGCGTACTAAGGTCAGTGTTAGTAGATGTGTTTAGCTGTTGCCATGGATATGCATGTGGTCATGGACATTTTGTCTGTCTGTCTGTGTGTGGATTCATTTATTGCATGTGTTTGAGCATGCGCATATGTAAGTGTAGGAGTATGTTCTGCACTTAAATGTATGTGATGATCTTGCTATGTCAGTGCATCTCACTGGGTCTTTAAGTTATGGACATACAGTATTTGTATGTATATGCTGGTGTGTGCCTGTGTGTATAGTGGCCATCCATGCCTACCCAACACAGCCCCTATCAGAGCAAGCAGTGAATAGCATTTAAGAGCTCTTCAGCTGCCTCTCTTTGGTCCTTGTGTGTTTCCAGTGTGTCGCATGGTGCTGACATAATCTCAGCCTGCTGTCCGTGCTCTCTGACAGCTCTGATCTCCTGCCAGGCGGAGGCTGAGCTTGACAGGCAAGGAAGGCCTGCTTGTCACTCACTCAGCCAGCAGACTGTCAGATGGTTACAGCATTGAAGCTTGCTCACTACAAAGCTGCTGTCCCAAACCATGAACTAGATGTGCTGTAGTTGGTTGCTGTCCTGAGAGGAATGGAAAAAAAGTTCTGTGTTTTGGTGTCTAGTTGCAATGAGGTCAGAAGGTTAACCTGCAGACAAAAGACATAGAAACTTGTGTGATTGATCTGAATTATATGTCATCGCAATGCTTTAGTTAGCTGGCTAATTACACCTCTTCCAAGGACTATCTTTAAGGACTTCTTGCTTATGCTTATGAATTCACCTCAAATGGGAACCTTCAGAGTTTGCCCATATTCATGCCCATTTGTGTACTGGAGTTAAAAGCATATTTCAAAAGATGAGCAGCCGTTTCCAGAAAGGCCTGGGTCTGGTTCAACGTGAGCTCCCATCAAGGCTGACTCTCCACATGGGGTACTCACTGCTAGGTCTAAAGGCAGAAAGATGTGTGGGGTCCCCCGGTCATTTGTCACGGGGGGCAACACTGAAGACTTTTGCTCCTCAGAGGATGTTTGCTTATGCTATGACCGTTAAGCTGAGCGACTTTTTTGTGCAGTGACTAAAGGGGTCTCTGTAGAAATGAATCATTTAAAAGTGAAAGGCCAGAATTGTACGGATAACCTCGGATCTTCACGGTTTCCATGACATTCTTTGGTAAGAGTGTGGACAGCTGGAACACATAAATAAATAAACAAATGAATACATAAATAAAGGAAATATTTTTATGAGACAAATATTGACTGGTGTCCTGTGAATTGGGAGGTGAGACATGGCATGGAATCGGTTTGATGAGTTCTGAAGTAACCTTGGGCGATTGGGAGCAATGCAGAGAGCTGAGGTGATCCCTGTTGGAAGAAAGCCACTGCAAACACTCATATATCTGTCAACATATACTGTACCTTCTATCGACTGATGACATTTTAGACGACAATACTGTGTCCTGAGACTTGTTTGTACCATTGACAATGTTTCACCTGAGTCCTACTCAACCAGGGATGGACAAGTTGACAGTGGGGTTAAGCCAAAGACGGTACGCTGTAAAATAATCAGTTAAACACGAAGACAGTGTGCAGTAAACATTCACAGTTTCTGATGTACACCTAGAGCTCAGGTTTTGAGAACAGACTTGTTTGAGGAGCAATAGAATCAGAAAGGGACTGACCACAGGGTGGTTGATTAAAATGTATGTTTAAAAGGGTGACTCAGGAATTCAGTCCATCACATCTGTTGTACACAAACAATGCTTATTCCTTAGTCCAGTGTGGTAGGACTTGGGTCCTGATTATCACAGTGACTCGATGACTCAGACTTGGACTCGAGCATTGACTGCATTCAGACTTCATCAAGACAAGGTAGGGCAGGGTGATGTACTGGTATACAAGAAACAACCTTCTAAATAAAGTGAGTAGACACTAAATATGTGTATCTATATAACTATTTTGAGAAATGTTCACATGTTATGTGTTACCTCTGACAGTCCCAGTATAAGATAGTGGAGGTATGGTGTTAACATGTTTAGCTAGCCAGCTTACAGTATGAGTTCAGCCACATCTCTGTAGCTTTTGATAGAGTTTTCCTCTATGTATTTCCCACTGTCCACCAAACTTGAAGTTATTTTCACTGATTTTGCACAAAAAAAAGTGTTAAAAATGCTAACAGTAAAAACTACAAACTTCCAGTTGACTCCCATACGCTTATAGAGTAAACATACAAATGTTGCTAACCATATGCTAAAGCAGAAAAAGAATGGACTACATCATGTCTCCTGCCTCAGGCAACATGAGGGACTCTCATGTAATGTTAACCACACATTAATGGCCAACAATGTATACTTCAATGGACTGTATTTAATGAAGAGAACTGTATTGAAGACTCAGACTGGGAACTCGACCCAGACTGGACTCTTCTATTATTTTGTGAATTGAACTGGGACTACCTTAGTCACTGAATAGTTGGGTTCGTGTGAGCATGCACTCTTCATTTCTTCTTGAAAAATGACTTTGACAACACTACTATGTCAAATAAAAGTAAAACATTTTGTCTGAGAATAACATGATGTTTGGAGCTGAGTCAGGCAATGAGCAGGAAAAGTGTTTTGTGGTGAGAATAGCGTGCCTGAGAAGAGCTGTGCACAAATCCAGCTGCTGGAGGGGGTGTGATGCAACCCAGGTGAAATAAAGCACATGAAAGAAGAGAGACCAGGGCAGTGGAGGAGGAGAAGTAACATGGGACATGAAAGGTTACACCCAGCAGGTGTGGAGTTTCGTCATGACGGGAGTCACAATCCCTCCAGCGGTACCAAAGGGCGTGGAGGCGTGCTGACTGCAAGACTGTACTCGGGAATAGAGGTTCCTCACAGGTTCCTTAGACAGTAAATGTTCCACATGGAATCTTCTCCACACTACAAACCCCACGCTTCTCTTTTCAAGGGAAAGGAATGAAAAAGAATACAGTTTAACTAAGGCCTTTTCAGAGGTGTATGTGTAGAGTCCAGCTTAAGTACATATGAGCTCCCCTTTTTTAGAATCGTTATGATTGAAAAGTCTCTTGAACAGAATGTAGCAAAACAAAATGGTTGGAACTTGAAATTGGCATTTGAAATGGAACCCGTGTAGTCAGTTCTGGAACAGAAATTCTTTGCAAATCCAGCTATGTGTCACATACAATAAAGACACTGTGATTATAAGATCACATTGGATGCACATCAAAGATGTGCAACATAAAAGACAGATGAATCAGACCTCAATTCTAGTTGAAGCAGGTTCATAACACAATAAATAACCTAAATTGGAAATCTTTCACCAGCATCATTCTACAGCAACGTACAGATCTGCATTAGAGCCTGGCCCTGTTCAGCCAAGCAGCAGCTTCTATGGTTTTTGTGTCTGAGGTTTCATCACGACCTGGGCTTTGAAACACAGCCTCTTAAGAGTGAAGATATGGAACAAGCTAGTATGCTTGAGAAGGCAGCAGAGCAGGCAGCAGCATTGTGTCAGCCCAATTAGAGCCCAAAGACTCCTCAAGGAATACTAGCTTCCCATACTATGCAACAAAAGCTTTGACCTCAAACAAATATGGGCCTTTTGTAATGATTTCAATGCCAATGTATTGCTTTTCTTTTGGCTTGGTTGCTATTATATAGTGTTTTTTATCTACTAAGATTGTAAAAGGATTAACACAGATGGTGCAGCAGGACAGGGCATTTGATGAAATCACACAGTAACTCAAGTTTGCTTCCAATTCACTTCTAACATAGGTCTCCCTAGTTCCCTTAGATGGTTAACCCCTGCATATTTCCACGTACAGTATGTGTACTTCAAATGGAGCCACACACATCTAGCCTACAACGGTGGTTGATTGGATGAAATGATGATGGTGATGGCCAAGATTACACTGACGCTAAATATGGCGATGATGAACATGCTGGGGATGTGGATTCACTGTTTTAAATCATGATAGAATGTGGGTTTACTGTTTTAAATTATGATAGAATGTGGGTTTACTGTTTTAAATCATGGTAGGATGTGGGTTCACTGTTTTAAATCATGATAGAATGTGGGTTTACTGTTTTAAATCATGGTAGGATGTGGGTTCACTGTTTTAAATCATGATAGAATGTGGGTTTACTGTTTTAAATCATGGTAGGATGTGGGTTCACTGTTTTAAATCATGGTAGTATGTGGACTAACTGTTGTAAATCAAGATAGGATGTGGGTTCACTGTTTTAAATCACGATAGGATGTGGGTTCACTGTTTTAAATCATGATAGAATGTGGGTTTACTGTTTTAAATCATGGTAGGATGTGGGTTCACTGTTTTAAATCATGATAGAATGTGGGTTTACTGTTTTAAATCATGGTAGGATGTGGGTTCACTGTTTTAAATCATGATAGAATGTGGGTTTACTGTTTTAAATCATGGTAGGATGTGGGTTCACTGTTTTAAATCATGGTAGTATGTGGACTAACTGTTGTAAATCAAGATAGGATGTGGGTTCACTGTTTTAAATCACGATAGGATGTGGGTTCACTGTTTTAAATCATGATAGAATGTGGGTTTACTGTTTTAAATCATGGTAGGATGTGGGTTCACTGTTTTAAATCATGGTAGGATGTGGGTTTACTGTTTTAAATCATGGTAGGATGTGGACTAACTGTTGTAAATCAAGATAGGATGTGGGTTCACTGTTTTAAATCACGATAGGATGTGGGTTCAGTGTTTTAAATCAGGATAGGATGTGGATTCCAGACACAGAGTTGCAGTTGGATGGGTCTCATCAGTGTGTGAGGATGCAGGCCGAGCACACACACACACACACACACACACACACACACACACACACACACACACACTTTCTGTTTCTTTCTCCACTGGAGCATGGCCATTTAAGAGTGGCTCGTGACCTGAATTTCAAACACTACCAACCCTCCCTGTTTAATTGGCCTTGTAAAGGTTTTTCTGTTTTTTGGGGAGGAGGGAGCTGTGTGTGTGTGTGTGTGTGTGTGTGTGTGTGTGTGTGTGTGTGTGTGTGTGTGTGAGGGGGTCAGTTTCAGCTGCTCTCATTTCGTCAGACATGCCCATATGACCACACACAGGCAGACACGCATAAACAGTTATGGCATGCTTAATGAGTGTCACACTATGTGGGTTATGTGTACTATATTTGATGCTTTAGAACCCAAACGATCATTTAGCTAGAACATAAATTGGAAAATAATTAATTAAGTCAAGTTATCAGAAGAAAAATAAAGCTAGATCAAGTAAAGTTATAAGAAAAAAATAAAAGTATTTTTTGTTTGTTAATAAAAGTGAAAATGAAAATCAACTGAGATCACTCCCATGTTAGTTAAATAACTTCTTGAGAGACCCTGCATAAAATTCTGTTCAATAAAATGTGTTTATGTCATCTCCATGTGGACTACATTATTAGCATTATATTTCTTAAATATGTCTGTTGCTATCCCTCTGCTAACAGCGAAATATAAAACGCTACAGTCACTTAGCTAATTTCACAAGGTGAGCAGAAGAACATAAAGTTTCATAAGAACTGCAAGTTGCAAGTTAAGAGTAGTCTGGTAACCATGGATACCACTCTAGAATCCCACTAGATTCAAGAGTGTTGCTTGAGGCAAGAAAACACGATGTAGTTCGTCTTTTTGTTAACATGCTAACTACAAACTAATGCTAACATGCTAACTACAAACTCCTGGTTGATTTGCACACTCTATATGGCTGACCCGGCTCATTAGTTACCACATACATTGGATACAGACCACAAATGGGGGTTTATTTCCATATATAGATAAATTCACTTAAAATCTAGGAGATAAATATACAAGCACAAAGCACAAAAAAAAACCATAGTGAGCACCATCAGCTTAACAATTCCAAAACCGTTGCTATGTTTTTTTCTAAAACCAGCAAGTCTCACACTGAACCCGATGTGTTTATTTCTGATCATAGAATCAAGATTGTGAAGGAATACAAATATCTTGGTATCTTGATTGATTATCAGCTTACTTTTAAAAAACATATAAGACAAATATGCAAAAATTTAGGCATCTTAGAAATCACATGTCCACTGAGGCTGCTAAAATGTATATGTTCTCATTGATTTTATCTCACATTAACTACTGCTTACCCACCTGGTCTTCTGCAAACTCCACTACTCTTAAACCAGTCAAGTCTCTTTACAAACAGGCTCTCAAAATACTTAAAAAACCTAATTCACACCATCACTGTTCTGTCCTCCAAAAATACAGACTTTTAAGTGGGGACAATCTGATCACATTTAAGAACTGCTGTTTAATGTTCAAAATCCGGTTTAACCTAAGATAATGGACGCTGCGGGGCAAAGAACTCCACGACGCGCAGCGGATTATCATTGTAGAACTGTACAGCTCGAAGGCCGCTATCCCGTTTATCTCCAGTTTACAACAAAAATGTTTTTATTATTATTATTATTATTTAGAATTTCCTTTATCTTTAGGAAACTTAATATGCATAATAACCTGATGAATTCTTGATTTGAAGCCTAGTGCTCCCGTTAGAGAAAGTAGTGAGAAAGTAGTGCGTGGAACAGACCATCCCCCCTTCCTGTTAATTTAACTGTCTTATCATACCTTATCATATCATATGACCTTTAGTTTCCCCGGGCATTGCTGCAAAGTGGTCACTCATGACTCATGAGCTCTCCTTTGTAAACGGACACACGGACACAGGTGTTGTTCATAAGGTTTTACTATTTAAAGTTGAACTGCACATTTCAGTTGATGGTGAAGTTGGACAGAGCAACAGGGAGGTCAAGTTTGGTAATTTTGGTCGAAGGCTCACAATCGACAGCAAGGCGTTGAGTAGCAGGCGAGTTAGCCGTGTGAGCTGGA
>NC_137923.1:34909401-34939401 GCF_963457725.1 Sprattus sprattus | reverse complement strand
ACCCCACAACAACCCTGACACAACAAACTGACATTTTTTTGTGAATAGTTAACAATTGTAAATTATTTGAATTATGAGGTTTTGAGTGCAGTATAATAGTGTAACTTTTTGATTACCTTATCAAAATAATATTACTTGTTACATTTGATTAATATTTTATACTTCTAATGAATGTTTGCGACTGTATAACTATTTCAATTTTCTCTCTATCTGTTAATTTGTCACGCCATAATGCTGGGTCTTCACTGATCACTGTATGCCATTGCTGTTACTCGCATTGGTGACATCACTGCTCTCGTTATCATCCAGCTGTGCTTGAGCAGTGATAATGATAATGACCATGGCAGTATCATGCGAGTTGTCAGTGCAGGTGTCAGTGTCCCGGATATGGGCAGCTGTGGCATAGACATCTATATGACTATGAGCTGTGCTACATGATGGCTCACTGTTTGTAGAAGCAAGGCAGACAGGGTTAGTTGGTGCTAGTAGCTGTGTGTCTGCTGCTGCTAGCATTAGCTAAACTTTGCTCAACAGCACTGAACTTTATCAGACATTTCTTCCACTCTCACGGACGAATTCTTGATTGGAAATAATGTGTTACCTTAGGTCATTTCTCTCTGAACTTCTCATCTTTCCTTTTCCTCTTTCTTTTCTCACTGCCACTTAGAAATCGTTTCATGCTTAACTTTGCGACCACAAACGCCTCCACATGACAAATTGTCCGTGACAGAAATGTCACGTGACCAGGAATATTTTTTCCATGATGGATTTAAGATACATTTTAGGCTGATACCTGAAATAATTGTGTTTTCATGTTTATTATGAATTAACATTCGTTTGCAATGACAAGTGATTCATTTTAATTATATATATATATATATATATATTTTTTTTAAATCATAAATACGACGAGGCCCCCCTGGTGGCCGAGGCCCTGGGCAACTGCCCGACTTGCCCAATGGGACACACCGCCCCTGCTCGGAGAGGCTCTCGTACGGGAAGTTAGAAAAATGAGTAGGTACATGACAGCCTCTCTGAGGTGCTCGGAGAGGGTTCAGAGAGAGCGGTTAAAAACTCCCTGTGTTCGACTCTGTGAATTGGAGTAGCATGCATTTAGCTTAAGACAGTTGGAGAGATGTATTGTCATTGTCATGCTGAGTGTGAACAGAGGCTTAGAGGGAGGGTTTGCTCGGTTGACTCTTGGTCAACGGTCTGTGCCACCTTTCAGATAGACAAAGACTTAAAGGATTTCAGAGAATGGTTCCTCATCTGACATCTTTGGTGTGTTATAAATTGGAATTCTTTGCCCTGAGATTGAGATTGTATTGCTCCTCTAGTTAGGGTGCTTTTAAATGTCAGATTTTAAAAAGGGTCACTATATTTTATCGCAAGCCTCAAATATTTTTTGTGCGTGTTTCACCTCAGTCCTCTCATAAGTTTCTGTTCACAACTAGTATTGTTAGACTTTATGTGGTCTGGCATGTGCTTCCCTGTGATGTGGTTTGCTTGCTTGCAGTTGAGTACCTGCCCTGGTCCCGTCTCGGTCATTGAGCAGTGTGACTAGTCGATGAATGAGCAGCTCTTTCTGGATCAAAGTCTATCCACTTCACTAGATCATACTTTTCTCAAAGGAAACATGAATAATGTATGGTGCATGGATTCATATTTAATAAGCATGTATTATTGACATCATATAGCTCCTTTCATTGTTATTGTGCTTTCATAAAGCACTGACTGTGTGGTTGCATGCATAGTGCTCCAGTGAATAAGCTTTTCAGACACCATAGGACAACAGGACACGCCACAACTCCCTGCAACATTCTCCTAAGGATAATACAAGCTTGTTATTAATTTGATATATGACCTGCTTACACTCTGACTAGTTCTGACTACTGACTGACCCCCCCCCCCACCCCTCACTGACTCTCAAGAGGAGTTGGCCCTGGTGTGGGGTGGACTCCCCCACCACAATGGTTGGGTCTGGGCTCCCCCACAACACTGGTTGGACCCAGGAGGCCTAATTGGGCCAATTTAGTGTTTGATGTCTAGTTGTGTGGACACGGTTTGCTTTTTTTGTGCCCCTATTTCGTGCTTTGTCTGTATGCCTTGTCTGTGTGCCTAGTGCTTATCTTCTGTGAACTAGCTGATGTACTGAGCTTAGTGCCTGGGCCTAGTTTGGGGCCTGGCTTGTGCTCCGACAAGGTGCCGGCATTTTAGGCCTAAACCAACCAAGGAGGTGCCTAGGGTGTCAGGCGCTTGCGTTCCGGTGAGTATGGCCAGTATGTTGGATTTGTTTGTTTATTTTGAGGGCACATGTGCTGGGGTTTCTAGTCCCCTGTGTAAATAATGGGCCTCCCTAGAAGAGGTTACACTTGCTGACATCACATAACAGTGCAAATCGACATTTAGTTTGCCTTTGTTTTTGGTTGTGTCATGCTCATGGTTCTCACAGTTGAGTCGTCACAGCTGCTTGGAGTAAGGTCAAACTGCGTAGTTGTGGTATGTGCAGCAGCTTTGATTTATTCTATTGCAACTGGAATCATCACTGCTGCTGGCAACAGATGTGCCTGGTTATCTGATGTATTTGATGTTTAGATGTGTATAAGATGATTCATAGCATAAGGCACAGCACAATTGCAGATTCATGAATTGTGGTATTAAACAAAAGTTGATACTGTTACGAAATACCATTTTCTGTGTGATTATTCAACCCTATCATATCCACTGCTCACCACCCCCAAAGCCCATGTCTCGTCCTTGATGAGAATGTAATGCTTGAACATTTCAGGGTGCAGCTGCGGTGTTCGGTACTAATGATTTCAGGTGTGCACTCTTAAGGTTTCTTCTTCAGAGAGCATGGCTAATGTCTGGAATACAGAGCAAGCTGGGCCCCACACCATTCAATTAGTTACTTTTCTCTTCCTCTCTCTTGTTCTGTCTCTGTTCCCTCTCTCACCTCTCTCTATCTCCCTCAAGGTCAAATTTTTTAATCAAACTAAAGCGCTTCTGTCTCGACAGATTTCTGCTATAGAACTGTGCATGCTAGTAGAGACTGAATCCATGGAGTACACTTGAGAATTTTGGATGAAAATGAGATCAGAAGAACTTGTTTTGAAGGGTTCATCAGCTATGCAAGATGAAGTAGACTGCTTAATGTCTGTTAGGAGTTACTGAATGATGTGGTTATACTGACAAATCAAACCCAATTGAGAAGACAGTTCTGATGCATGACAAGTGCAGTTACAGAGAGCGTATGAAAGACAGAATAGTCAATCATTTCTGCATTCACATTATTATCCCTAGTATTTTCAGATATTCCTGCACTGAAGTTCTGCTGATCTAATGAAGTTTAGTTTAGTTCTGGACTGTGTTCAAGAGTAGAAGTTTGTTTCACAAGTTGGTGGGGACAAGTGGTGCCTGGCTGGTGCCTGTAGTAGTGGCCATGCCTTGGATTTCTCAAATTTTGTCATTGCATTATTATGACCTCCGCACGATATTTTTTTTCTGTTTGCCGATTTTCTGTCAAAGATTCCCGGGACACTGAAACACCGGGGTGCATGAAATTTGGTGGGCATGTAGCCCCACTAGATTAGTGTGGAACCATTGATTTTCGTTTTGATCCGTTGCACCCCCGTCGGACTGGACCCCTTTTAAACGAGGGTGGCGATTCAGTTTTCTGTCAATGAGTCGAAAACCGTAGGGCTTAGGAGGACCACATTTTTTTTTATGTTGGTCTTAAGAGGCCACGTCAACCATTCCACTACCACTAATTTCATGTATAGCGCCACCTAGTTACAAATGAAAAAGCAAAAATGGAGTGTTGTAAAAAATGTTAATTGTAAGTTGACAAGGTCAGAACTGCATGAAATCGGAGGTGTGGGATCATTATGACACCTTCTGATTGCACGTTAAGTTTCGTGGAATTCCGTTCACGGGGGGGCATGCAATAAATTGATTTATATGGTTATACACCAACTGGTCTGTAGGTGGCGCGACACAGTTTTCTTCGAATATCCCGAGAACCGTAGGGCCTTGGAGGGCCAAATTTTTCATTACATGTATAGCGCCACCTAATTAAAAATGAAAACGCAAAAATGAGGTGTTTTAATCGCATATATGTCAAAGTGCTCGAAAAATTACCAAATTTGCCAAGGACATCAAGCCTGTAACCGTCCATCTTCGGTAGAGTTTTTGTCCATGGATGGAGCAAAATGGCTCTGTAGCGCCCCCTAGAACATTGCAAAAAAACCTGCGCATTGGGGTTATTTTAGCGTAGCTTGACGGAATTTGGTACACGTCTTCACAAGCTTGGACGCACCAAAAAGTCTCTCGACGCCATGGTTGCAGGTCCACAGGAAGTCAGCCATTTTGAGTGGGTAATGCGTTTTGACGGCGTTTGCACCCCTCGCATCTGATCGAACTCCTCCGACAGATTTAATGGTAACGCCTTGAAATGTGGTCAGGTTACTCTTCAGCCATGGGAGACTAAAAGCTATAAAAGATTTTCTCATTAGTCGGAAGGTGTGGGCGTGGCAGACCCTCAAACTTTGCCAACTTGCCAGTGCTTGCCACAAAACACAAAGTCTCTTATACTCTTGCGTACATTGTTTGATCCAGAGAAAATGTCTTAGGATGGACGCTGGATCAGGGCGGAACGCGTACATATTCCTGACTGATATCACCTATAGTGCCACCTGTTGGTGGTTGGAAACTTCACTTTGTTTCCACACCTCTTTATGTGACCTGTTTTAACAAACTACATTGCAAAAGAAAACTAGAAATGCATTTCCTGAAGGAAATACCAGTGCATGAAATGCAAAAGTTGAGAAAGGAAGAAGAAAAGAAAGAAAAGTGAAAGAAGGAAAGAAGAAAGGAAAGAAGAGTAAAAGAAGAAAAGAAGAAAGGAAAGAAGAGTAAAAGAAGGAAAGAATAGTGGAAGAAGGAAAGAAGGGTGAAGAAAGGAAAGAAGAGTGGAAGAAGGAAAGAAGAAAGGAAAGAGTGAAGAAAGGAAAAAAGAGTGGAAGAAAAGAAAGAAGAGTGACAGAAGGGAAGAGGAAAGGAAGAAGAAAAGAAAGAAGATTAAAGAATGGAAAGAAGAGTGGAAGAAGGAAAGAAGAAAAGAAAGAAGAGTGAAAGAAGGAAGGAAGAGAAGAAGAAGGAAAGAAGAAAAGAAAGAAGAGTGAAAGAAGGAAAGAAGAGTGGAAAAGGGAAAGAAGAGTGAAAGAAGGAAAGCAGAAAATAAAGAAGAGTGAAAGAAGAAAGAAGAGTGGAAGAAAGAAAAAGAAAGGAAAGAAGAGTGAACAAGATTGGCTCCAGATAAAGACAGTAAAGAGAGAGTAAAGAGGGAAAATACTGAAAGAAGAAAAGAAAGAAAGATGGAGTGTGAGAGAAAGTAGAATGAGAGGGATAGAGTTGAATCAGTACAGTTGAATGGAGAGGGACAGAGAGAAGAGGAGCCTAGGAACCTTGGCGCAGGTGTCAGTGAAGCACAGGTGCACGCCAGTTTAATGACCGTATTATGATGTCATAATGGCCCATTGTAAGTCAATGGGAAAATGTGTATTGGTTTTTATTTAATATCTTAAAAAGTATAAAGTTTAGAAAAGTGAAAAATACATAGCACAAGTGTCCTTTACAATACCTACGCGCCAAAGTTTGAATGAAGTTTCTAAGTTAAGCGGTTCGAGCTTAATTAAGCGCAGAAGTCGGTAAAAAGAATAATAAGAACTAGAAAATGCATTTCCTGAAGGAAATACCAGTGCATGAAATGCAAAAGTTAAGAAAGGAAGAAGAAAAGAAAAGAGTGAAAGAAGGAAATAAGAAAGGAAAGAAGAGTGGAAGATGGAAAGAAGAAAGGAAAGAATAGTGAAGAAAAGAGAGAAGGGTGGAAGAAGGAAAGAAGAAAGGAAAGAAGAAAAGAGAGAAGAGTGAAGAAAGGAAAGAAGAGAGGAAGAAGGAAAGAAGAAAAGAAAGAAGAGTGAAATAGTGAAAGAAGAAAGGAAAGAAGAGTGGAAGAAGGAAATAAGAAAGGAAAGAAGAGTGAAGAAAGGAAAGAAAAGTGGAAGAAGGAAAAAAGAAAGGAAAGAATAGTGGAAGAATGAAAGAAGAGTAAACAAGAGTGGCTCTGGATAAAGAGATAAAGAGAGAGTGAAAATATTGAAAAAAGGAGATAAAAATGGAGTGAAGAAGAGAGATTGAGTGTGAGAGAAAGTAGACTGAGAGGGATAGAGAGAATGATGGAGAGATGGAGAGAGAAAAAAGTAGAGAATTGAAGGTGTCTTAATGTTCCTAGTTACAGTTGAATCGAGAGGGACAGAGAGAAGAGGCTCCTTGGATTTGGCGCAGGTGTCAGTGAAGCACAGGTGCAAGCCAGTTTAAAGACCCTATTATGATGTCATAATGGCCCAATGTAAGTCAATGGGAGAAATTTATATTCGTTTTTCTTTAATATCTTAAAAAGCATAAAGTTTAGAAAGGTGAAAAATACATAGCATAAGTGTCCTTTACAAGACCAACGCGACAAAGTTTGAACGAAGTTTCTAAGTTAAGCGGTTCTGAATTAATCGCAGAAGTCGGTACAAAGAATAATAAGAAGTATAAGAAGCCTAGGAATAACAATACAGGGCATTTCATGCACTGTAATAAGAAGCCTAGGAATAACAATACAGGGCATTTCATGCACTGTAATAATAATAAGAAGAAGGAGCCTAGGAATAACAATACAGGGCATTTCATGCACTGTAAAAAGCCTAGGAATAACAATACAGGGCATTTCATGCACTGTAAATATACCAAAACAATCCACAAAAAAGTACACAAAACATTACATAACCAAATCATCAAAATCTATCACAAATAATTCCTTTAATACATAAAAATGAAACACAAACCAATTTACACACACAAAAGACATAAAAACACACAAACACACTGACAACCATGACTCATTCTGTGCCAAAACCTACTGAACAGTTCGGCGGTCATATTTTGTAACGCTTTGCGTTACGTCTAGTTATTGAAGGTGTTAGTGTTCCTCCTTTAGTTCCTCCGCCAAACCACCACAACACTTGTTCACAGTGAGCTTCTGAATGTGTTGTAGTGTGGTCATATTTTTTGTATCTGGTGAACATGGATCAATTCATGAAAGTGTGAATAGCCTCAAAATGGCTGACAAATAATACTGCTGAGAGGCGGACAGCCAGGTTGTAAACCAGATTAATTGACTTCACCACGAGTATCCCGGGAGATGAGAGTGGTACCGACTAGGCACCAAAGGTCCTGTGGTCCATGCTCTAATAAAGGCTTTTTTAAATGCTTTCTGTTTTTGATCATATATCTGCACCCTCTACAAAAGAGCACCTGTTTGAAGATCAAATTGACACTCTTAGTTGCACTCCTACCTCATTTTTTCTGATACAGTTTTTTTTAGGGATTTCTGGGTGATTCCTGGTTGGAGCGGCTCCGTTATGACAGACAGGAGTTTGTTTGACTCCATTATGACTGACTGGAGTTCCTTTCACTCCATTATGACAGACAGGAGTTCCTTTGACTCCGTGTTACAACCGTTTTCTTACAAAAGTAACGCGTATTTATTTAGTCCATGCAAATTCACAAACTCAAAGGGCGACGTGTCTAGGGGTAAAACGTCCAATGCTGCATGCCAGCTCGAGAGAGAGAGAGAGAGAGAGACAGGTGTCCACTGGTCCTTTTTATCCTCCACACCTTCCCCAGGTGTGGATATTCAGTCCATTAATGACGCTCGTCATCCCCACTGTTGCCTGCAGGCCACGCATGGCCACTGCAATGTCTGCAGGGGCGCAGGGGGTTGTAACACCTCCCCCCATAAGAGGTTTCCTGTGGAAACCTAAAAAACACAACACAAAAAACCCTCTGTGACCCTGCACAATCTCCGGTCCCCCAGCATCCAGGGCCCTAGGAAACGAGAGACAGGAAGAAAACAGGTCACAAGGCAAATCATTTAAGCTCCAGAAAGAGCATCAACAAAGAGGTTGTTAACACCTCAACTTCAGCATGTCGCTGAGCAACTACTTTTTTTTATTTACTGTTATCAGACACATAAATATCCAGTGAGGATTTCAAACTGATATTATCAGACTCCAGCTTTACATTTCTTTCACTAACAGTGTCCAAATGATTGTTAAGAGAAACCACAGACTCATTCCTTTTGTGCAGCTCCTCTGTTTGGCTTTGGCACTCCTGAGTTATGGTTCTGAGTGTGGCCTCTTTTCCTTCAAGGTCCCGCTTTAAGCCTGAGCATTATCCTCTGAGAGTCTCTGCGTCACTTGTAAGACTCGACACATAGTCCTTTTGTAGCTTAGACTGCAGTGAAGAGCATTCTTCTGCTTTCTGCTGGAGCATGGTGTCCTTCTCCATCTGTCCTGCTTTCAAAGCAGTACCCTGCTCCTGAAGAAGAGATAGTTTATCTTCCAGCTGAGCCACGTAGCTTCGTGGGGCCTTATGGGCTTTTCCCAACCCAACAGACTTGAGTTTCTGCAGAGCATTTGGAGATTTTGTGCCCTAACTTTTTACAGTAAAAACACGTGATGTCTGTCTTTACATCAGGTGCATTCTTATGAACTCCAGGTTTAGACACCGGGTTAGGCCTTGTTAATCTAGGCCTCAATCTACCTGTGACTGGAGGCAGGGCTGGACTGGCAATCTGGCATACCGGGCGTTTTCCCGGTGGGCCGAGGTGCAATATGGGCCGAGAGTCCCGAATTTATAATTTTTTTTTTAAATTAAAAAAAAAAAAAAAAAAAATGTTTTTTTTTTTTTTTTTTTTTCACATATAATGGTCTGACCGGCTGGCCCACGAAAGTAGTTCATGAGCGGCCCTATTGACACTGGGCTGGCCCAATCACATCCCCTGGGCTGACCCAACACCAACCCCTTTTGGTTTGGACCTGCCTACATAATGCATTAGGACGGGAAACAAACTCAGAGTGGCCCATGGCCTTGACATGCTTGACAAGCGCATGCTAGTCTGCGGCCCATTGGCTGTCTTCTTTAGTGACAAGGGGCTCGTCCAATCATATCAACAAACATCTTCTACCTTTGGCTTGGGCGGTGCACAGAAACGCACGTTTCGTTAGAATCCTCCAGTCCAAAATGGAGAGAAAGCGAAAAGAGGGTGCGGAGAAACTGCGAGATAAGAAGAGGCTTGCTTTTCAAGCCTAGACTGCCAAATGTGCCAAAATATCGGAAATGTTTGCCACGGCAGGGCCATCATCAGGTACCGTGGATGAAAGTGATACTGGTGGCGACAGCCAGGGAGATACGATACAACGACCTACGGTAAGCTTACTGATCATGAATTAAAACGTCTCTAAAATATGTTTGACTTAGGACCTATGTTCTATGGCCAAGTTCGTTTGCATTGTAAATACAAGACAAGTCTGTAGCTGTTGCTAGCCCTCAGCCTACTCTACTCTGAAACAGCCAGCCGTTACCCTACACTCTATGTTGTGTGTTTGAGTGGTGGGCTAGCCCCTTAGCCTATTGGTGCGCGGTGCCATGTCAATGTTCCGAAAGCCCAGTATTCCCAAACCCTGGTATTCCGAAAATATGCCAATTTGTCCAGATAGCGAATTATGATAGCCCGTTATACGCTCCAGTTTGCCCCCCGAAGTTCAGGGGCGTGGTACAAACGTTAGTGCCACCTCATCAAGCGCGTTTCCTACAGGAGGAAATAGACTCCCTTCTAGGAAAGGGAGCAATACAGTCTGTACCTCTCGTAGACGAGAACAGGGGGTTCTTCAGTCGCTATTTTCTGGTTCCAAAAAAGGACGGAAAATATCGACCGATCTTAAACCTCCGTATTCTGAACAAAGCTTTAAAGTGTATGATGTATATTGTATTGTATTGAATTTAGATTAATTAAGACCACCACCTTAACACACAAACTCTTGTTGAACTCATAAAGTAGTAGGTTCAGTGACGTGCGGTGAGACAGCTGTCTTCTGTAGCTTCTGCGAGCCCATGAATCAATGTTTCGTTGGAATCATGATGTAACGTTGTTGTAGCGGGAATACAGCAATGCTATTTTCTAATTGGCAGGGCATATGATTCTAGACTTCGCTGAAGCGACTGAAACGGTGAATTTTGATCACATTCAGCGAAAGTTAACAAGTAAAACGGGAGAAAAATAGGGCGTCTTTAGGCCGTCCTGCCTAAAAGTAGGGCGTCCCATTTCTTCTTATTTTTTTGTAGACTATAGGGCAGACGCCCTGCTAGCTAAAAGCCTGGTTGGTGTGTAGACATTCGAGAGACCAAAGGGTGTGTTATCGAATTAAGTGGGCCGGTCTGGTTAAAAATGCCCGGGCCGATTTTTTGTCCCAGTCCAGCCCTGACTGGAGGACTACAAGTACGCTGATCAGCACCATATCTATTAACCCGTATACCACGGTGGGTCAACACAAATTCATCTGCTAACACAGATGCCTCAGCCAGTGTTGTTACTCTCTGCTCATTCAGACATGTAGCCACTGGATAAGGAACACTCTTCTTAAAGTCTTCAAGGAGGATTAACTCCCTGAGTAGCTAAATAGAGTCAGCTTTCTGAGAGGCACACCAGCGACCAAACTGATATCTTTTCTCATGTGCAAACTCCACATAAGTGTGCCGGTCACTCTTCTTACAATAACGGAAGCGCTGGCGATACGCTTCAGGCACCAATTCATATCTGCGAAGTATCCCACTCTTCACAGCATCATAACACAGAGATTGCTCTATGGGCAACGAAACATAAGCATCCCAAGCCTTACCCACTAAAACACTCTGTAAAAGAAGTGTCCAGGTCTCTTTAGGCCACTTCAGAGTGGTAGCTACTCTCTCGAAGAAGGGAAAGTATCCACTTCCCGCTCTGAGAAGGGTGGTACCATCCTGACATTTTTGGTGATGTTGAATGAGGGGGCAATAGATGGTGACGGAGTGCGTTCAGCAGCCAACTCTAATTCGAATTGTTGTTCGCATTCACGCTTGACTTGTTCCCTCTGGAACGCCAACTTCCTCATTTCTAGTTCTTAGTCCATCTGCTTATGCTCTATAACAATCTCCTTTGCCTCTAAAGCCATGTCAGTTTACCTGATCCCAACTAACGTGCTATCAGAGAAATCACTAAACATACACTTATCAATTAACACTGACTGGCGCCTTAGCACCAATTCCACACAAAGATGCAAACCACCGTCTACACCTTACTGTTGTCAAACACACTGGCCTACAACGCAACTCAGACAGAACAGGAAAAGTGGAAAATCACTCCTCCAAATACAAAAGACTACAACCCATCAGCAACCAAAAGCTCTTGGCAATTTCGGTTTACCAAAACTTGCCACAATCTCTTTAAGCAAAAATGGCTTACCATATTAGCCCAGTCTCACTACCGGATTAATTGAGTTTCTCACAAGCCTTTGTTTAACTTACGTGCACCACCACACACACAACAGTACTCGGTGTAATGATCACCACAAATAAATGCTCTCTCTTTACGGAAAAAAACCCATAACAAACCTGGTGAGTTAAACCCCACTGTGTGTCACCCCTGAACAAGCCCTTTGTTTTGGGCTTTGAGCTACTCCCCTCCTCACATATATTTTATACATAAACTAACTAACCTAGCTAGTCTTCCACGGATTACCAGGCTCGAGGCAAACTTTAAACGTTCAACTCGTGGGTGAAGCAGCCCATTGACGCGGTCAACCTCTTAAGCCTGATTTATGCTCAGAGACGCAAGCGCAAGCGCAGGCGCAAGAGGCCCTTGCACGCCTTTTCATGTCTTGTGTGCGTCGGCCCCTTTTTCTAGACTTGCGCCATTTTACCCAAGCCTATTGTTCTGGCGGTGAATTGCTTGCGCTTACGTGCTTATGTGCTTACGCGTTGCGTCTGAAACTGAGCATATATCGGCCTTAAACCCCGGAACATACCCCCACCCGGGATTACCGCTAAAAATAACAAATGCAAATAACAAACAGCACTCCAAAGGAAGTTGGACAGCTGGAGAGCTCTACCTACAGGAGTTGCTCTGTTTACCCAGCGACACACAGTTAGTTCACTCACCAACGATTAGGTTACTATCTGACCTCCAAACACTACTAAGATCACGGACAAGATCCCCAATTGTTACGCTTCGGCCGGCTCGCGACCGAAACAATAACATTGGAGGCAGACAACAACCGTTTTGTTACAAAAGTAACGCGTATTTATTTAGTCCATGCAAATTCACAACCTCAAAGGCCGACGTGTCTAGGGGTAATTCGTCCAAAGCTGCGTTCCTTGGACTTTATCAAGTGCGTGACCATGCATTCTTTGGGGGGGTCTGGTCCCACCCATTACTGAGAAATAATCAATCTGTCCCCCCCGATATACAGCAGATATAGCAATATGTTAAATATACATGTATGTTCTCCTTTTATGAACCCTGTCAATGGATTGGTCTCTTGTTATGTCCTATTTATTTTCCATTTATTTCCGTTTGTTAAGAAAAAAATAAGTGTGTGACTCCCCCTTCCTTGTGTACACTTGTGTGATTTCGTTTGAATCCACCTAGCATCGTTCTGCGTTGTCATGGTTACCTAACACTTTTTCGTCAGCCAGTGGAGAGCATAGAAAGTAACGTTAGTTAACTTGGTGGAGAGGAGTAATGGAGGAATTAAGGTTACTTAAAAAGCGGAGAAAACTGGACCAGCAGCCGAGCATACGCGTTTTTTGTCAGACAGTAACTTGATACCGAGCTTAATGTGTGAGCAAATAAAACGGTCAATGTAGTCGCGAAACTATGTTCTAAATGTGCACATTTTCATATATAAATATAGAATTGTTGACCCCCCCCCCCCCCCCATCGTCTATACCATGGTTACGCCCTTGGACCCTATTATGACAGACTGGAGTTCCTTTGACTCCACTATGACAGACTGGAGTTCCTTTGCTCCAGTATGTTGATTGCAAGTACACTCTTTTCCACTAATGATCAAGGCTAGGATATAGTCATAAAATACTCTGAATCTTTACAAGATTATATAGAAAAACTCTTAATAGATTTAAAGAAACGTAAAGAGAAAGACTGCAAACTAGATCTACATGCAATTACCTTATCAGATTATTGGAGAGCGAGCATCATACCAAGAGGAACTAAGGCATGTCCCGCCTTTGACCATGATACAAGGAATTTAAACAGAATTGGGTGGCCATCTTAAGCGCTAATTACAGTGCATGAAATGCCCTGTATTGTTATTCCTAGGCTTCTTCTTCTTCTTCTTCTTCTTCTTCTTCTTATTCTTGTTACCTTTTTCTGCGATTAATTCAGCCTGAACCGCTTAATGTAGAAACTTCATTCAAACTTTGTCACGTAGGTCTTGTAAACGACACTTATGCTATGTATTTTTCACTTTTCTAAACTTTATACTTTTTAAGATATTAAAGAAAAACGAATATAAATTTCTCCCATTGACTTACATTGGGCCATTATGACATCATAATAGGGTCTTTAAACTGGCTTGCACCTGTGCTTTACTGACAGCTGCACCAAATCAAAGGAACCTCTTCTCTCTCTGTCCCTCTCAATTTAACTGTAACTAGGGCCAAATCAAAGGAACCTCTTCTCTCTCTGTCCCTCTCAATTTAACTGTAACTAGGAACATTAAGACACCATCCATTCTCAATTTTTTTTTCTCTCCATATCTCCATCTTTCTCTCTCAGTCTACTTTCTCTCACACTCAATCTCTCTTCTTCACTCCATTTTTATCTCCTTTTTTCAATATTTTCACTCTCTTTTTCTCTTTCACTCTTCTTTCCTTCTTTCACTTTTCTTTCCTTTCTTCACTCTCCTTTCTTCTTTCCTTCTTTCACTCTTCTTTCCTTTTCTTCTTTCCTTCTTCAACTATTATTTCCTTCTTTCACTCTTCTTTCCTTTCTTCACTCTTCTTTCTTTTCTTCTTCCACTCTTCTTTCCTTTCTTCACTCTTCTTTCTTTTCTTCTTTCCTTCTTTCACTCTTCTTTCCTTCATCCTCTCTTCTCTCCTTTCTTCACTCTTCTATCCTTTCTTCTTTCCTTCTTCCACTGTTCTTTCCTTTCTTCTTTCCTTCTTTCACTCTTCTTTCTTTTCTTCTTCCTTTCCTAACTTTTGCATTTCATGCACTGGTATTTCCTTCAGGAAATGCATTTTCTAGTTTTACCTTATTATACTTCTGACTGAAGAGGCCAAGATCCCTAAATCAACCTTACATGGATACAAAATGTTGAAAGTAAAATTTGCCCTGCAGATAAGCCAAATTAGGTAATCTAAATGAGAAAAAAAGCTAAAACAGCCTCCTAATCACTTTCATCACTCAAGATCAATGAGGAGTTACACTATATTTGGTTCACGATAGACTATCTACAGATGCTCAGAGTATAAACAAACTACCTGTTGAAACAATGTTAACTACAATTAATGGTTAAGGTTATGGTTAAGGGTTAGGTTTGCTCAAGGCGATTTTCAGTGAACTATTAGAAAGACTGAACTTGAATAAAAAAAAAAAACATCTGTAAAGTCTCTGTAGACGGACTCTCCAAAGAAAGTGTGAGTGAGTGAACTGCTAGTAGCGGTGTGTATGGCAATGTCATTGTCCACGGGAAGGAAATTATTGCACATGACACACATATACAAAGCACACTGGAATGAATGGAGCAGGCTGGTCTAAAACTCAACATATAAAAGTGTGTTGTCAGACAGCCAGATCTGCAGCTCCTGGTCCACATAATGGACGCCAGTGGAGTAAGAGCACACCCAGGTAAACAGAATGCCATCAGCGGGCTACAAGAGCTCACAAATGGTCACACGCTTAAGTGCACACTGGGCATGATTAATTACACGAGTAAATATATACCAGGCCTGGCAAAAGCAGGACAGAGTGAAAGTAATGGACTCAATAGAAGTACACCAGAAGGTCGGCTAGTGATGAGGTTTGGCAGAGTTTGTAAACCTGTAAGAAGAGCGGAGGTGTAAGCGCAAGGTGATATCCTACTAAAAAGGTAAGGTGGAAACTCTGATGTACATAGTCCTGTTAGCCTGTTAAGCGTCAAGAGTTAAGTTATAACACATTACCATTCAGTAAGTCACATCTATAGTTAACTATTGTTGTTTGTAGGAGGATCATATGAGGGGAAGATGTCAAAATATTGGGTAATACAAGTCAGATGGACAGACGAGTAACCAATCAGAGAGCTAGACTAAGCAGCCATGTTTGGCATCAGTGGCATGAGAGGCAGAGGCGTTTCTATGCTTCCACGTACAGGACACTGCAGACGTGTTCAAGAAGGTTACTGCTCTGAAAAAAGTTGGAGATGCTTTTCTTGCAACTATGGATGTCAAGACTAAAGTCTATACTTATATTGACCACACAGAAGGGCTTAAGGCCATTGCACATTACCTTCTGTTTAGACAAGGGGATTGCATGCCACCAAATGAATGTATTTTACTGAGCTTACTGAGTGGACACAATATTGTATTTAGTTTGGAAGATCCAAGACCAAAGGAGGGCCATTTTTCACCCACCTATTCCTGCTTATGTTGGGAAGAAGACATTTATAAATTATATGCTGAATCCCTTTTCTTGAAAATGTTATTTTGTATTAGACCCACGTTGAGGGACATGCTGTTTTGCAGCCACCTCACAGCCCCACAGCTCCAATGGCCAAAAGGAAACCCCAGATGTACACAAATGTGAAAACATTGTTTTTGTTGTACTTTCAAACAGATCTTTCATAATTCAGTACTTTGCTACCTGTAATACAACCTTTGTGGTCTACATACTTGAGTGTGAATGTGGAAACCTTTGAATTGGCAGAACCTGAAGAAGACTAAAGGATGGAGCGGCGGAACCGGGCCTACCTCAGGACCGTCCATTACCAGCGGGCAGGTCTACTCTCTCCCGGCCTACCCCAGGATAGTCCATTACCAGCGGGCAGGTCTACTCTCTCCCGGCCTACCCCAGGATAGTCCATGACCAGCGGGCAGGTTTACTCTCTCCCGGCCTACCCCAGTACCGTCCATGACCAGCGGGCAGGTCTACTCTCTCCCGGCCTACCCCAGTACCGTCCATGACCAGCGGGCAGGTCTACTCTCTCCCGGCTTACCCCAGTACCGTCCATTACCAGCGGGCAGGTTTACTCTCTCCTACCCCAGGACTGTCCATGACCAGCGGGCAGGTCTACTCTCTCCCGGCCTACCCCAGTACCGTCCATGACCAGCGGGCAGGTCTACTCTCTCCTACCCCAGGACTGTCCATGACCAGCGGGCAGGTCTACTCTCTCCCGGCCTACCCCAGTACCGTCCATTACCAGCGGGCAGGTTTACTCTCTCCTACCCCAGGACTGTCCATGACCAGCGGGCAGGTCTACTCTCTCCCGGCCTACCCCAGTACCGTCCATTACCAGCGGGCAGGTTTACTCTCTCCTACCCCAGGACTGTCCATGACCAGCGGGCAGGTTTACTCTCTCCTACCTCAGGACTGTCCATGACCAGCGGGCAGGTTTACTCTCTCCTACCTCAGGACTGACCATGACCAGCGGGCAGGTCTACTCAATTTCAATTTCAATTTCAAATGGCTTTATTGGCATGAATGCGCGATACATTGTTGCCAAAGCACTCAATACAACAATATTAACAGCAGATAACAGCAACATTAGTGATAATACTGATAACAACACACACACACACACACACACACACACACACACACACACACACACACACACAGAGATCAGCATTAAGGGAAAGAAAAAAAAGAAAAATAATAATAATGATAAAAGATAAAAGTAAATGAATAAATAAAACAAAACAAGGAAGTAAATACATAACCAGAAAATTATGTCTCGTGGCTGTCATGACAAGCTTTTACGTATTTCGCAGATACATATATTAAATCTGGATGTTCACCCAATATATATTTAATTTTTTAATTTTTGTCAAGTTGATTAAAATTTGGGATTATATTTTCAAATTTTGGGAAGAAGACTGATCTAATTGGTTCAAATTTTTTACAATTTATAAGGAAATGTTCTTCGTTTTCAACTTCTTGTGTGCAGTATTCGCACAACCTCTCCTCCTTAGGTCGCCATGTTTGTTTGTGGCGACCTTTTTCAATGGCCAATGTGTGATCACTGAGTCTGTACCTAGTGAGTGTTTTTCGGATCTGGGGTTCTTTATGACATTTAGATAGTTAGCCACTTCATATTTTCGCTCTAAAGATTGGTATGTTTCTAATTTATGTTGTGTTTTAATCATATTTTTCCAATAATTTATGTATTTTTCTTTTTGTTGTGTCATGATTTCCTTAGGGTGTATTTTGTTGGGGTTAGAATTAAGGTTGAATACTAATTGGCTGAGGGCACTTTTTTCCAGATTCTGTTCTTGACACCAGAGGGCTTGATGATTGTATGATTTCGGGTCACTAGATTTTAAATGTAAAATTTGACTGATCTTTTTTGGATTTTTAATAATAAGGGGAATTTATCTAATTCAGCTCTGGCTCCATTATTTGGTGTTGATCGGTGCGACTTCAGAATCATTTTGCACATTTGTGTGTTTAGTGTTTCGATTATATTGTTTTCCCAATTTTGAAAATCTTGATTTTTTAATGGTCCCCATATTTCACTACCATATAGAGCGATAGGTTCGATTATATTATTTATAATTTTTAGCCAAATTGGGATAGGTATGTCGTATGGTATTGTTTTTTTAATTGTATAAAATATTTTCATTGCTTTATCTTTTAATTCATTTATAGCTAAATTGAAGTTTCCTGTTGAACTCATTTTTAGACCTAAATAATTATATGAATTTGTATGTTGAATTGTTGCATTATTAATTTTAAAGTTTGATTTTGTTATTCCACCTCTTGATCTGTTTTGAAATGTCAAAATTTTAGTTTTTTGTAGATTAATTTGTAGTGCCCATGTTTGGCAAAATGCCTCCAATATTTCCAGTTGATTTTATAATCCTTCTTGGGTTTTAGACATGATTATGAGATCATCAGCAAACATCAACTCTCTCCCGGCCTACCCCAGGACTGACCATGACCAGCGGGCAGGTTTACTCTCTCCTACCTCAGGACTGACCATGACCAGCGGGCAGGTTTACTCTCTCCTACCTCAGGACTGACCATGACCAGCGGGTAGGTCTACTCTCTCCCGGCCTACCCCAGGACTGACCATGACCAGTGGGCAGGTCTACTCTCTACCTCAGGACTGACCATGACCAGTGGGCAGGTCTACTCTCTCCTACCTCAGGACTGACCATGACCAGCGGGCAGGTTTACTCTCTCGTCTTTGAAAGGGATGGTGATTAGCACCTTGAATGCCACATCCTTCCCAGGCCTAAATACTTGCACTTTTTGCAATTGTTCTATGTGCAATATGTGTGCTTGGTGATTGATTCTGTCTTTTCTTCGTGAATGGCAAAGGTTCAGTACTTAGCAGACACTTTTATTCAAAGCAACTTACATGGATATCCTCCTGTGGCCCGGTAATCAAACCTAGGTTGACCTCTTGATAGGCAGCAATGCTAACCACTGTACTACCAACACCTAAGTAATTATGTCGGTGACTATGATTTTCATTGATTGTTGTGTTAATTACCATTGTGAGTGTACTTTTTGTCTTTCTGTTCTCCAGTTGTTTGTCACATGACCTATTGGTTGGCTCCACCCATTCTTACCTCTGTACGTTACTTATACTCTGTTTCACTTCCTGTGGGCGTTACTTATACCCTGTTCCACTTCTTGTGTGCGTTACTTATACCCTGTTCAACTTCCTGTGTGCGTTACTTATACCCTGTTCCACTTCTTGTGTGCGTTACTTATACCCTGTTCAACTTCCTGTGTGCGTTACTTATACCCTGTTACACTTCCTGTGTGCGCTACTTATACCCTGTTCAACTTCCTGTGTGCGTTACTTATAACCTGTTCAACTTCCTGTGGGCGTTACTTATACCCTGTTCCACTTCATGTGTGCGTTACTTATACCCTGTTCAACTTCCTGTGTGCGTTACTTATACCCTGTTACACTTCCTGTGTGCGCTACTTATACCCTGTTCAACTTCCTGTGGGCGTTACTTATACCCTGTTCCACTTCCTGTGGGCGTTACTTATACCCTGTTCCACTTCCTGTGGGCGTTACTTATACCCTGTTCCACTTCATGTGTGCGTTACTTATACCCTGTGTCACTACACGATGGTAGTCCACTACAAGATGGTAGTCGCGCATGCTCAGGCACAAACTGTTTACGGCACAAGGCTCAACGTCAACATATGGGGTTGTCTTAACGCATAATATGGGTATATCTAATGTAATATTGAATTATTAAAAGTGTGGAGACGGAGACGGAGTGAGGGTAAAAGGCAAATAGTTTGTATTATGAAGAAGTGAGAAAATATAGCAGTAGGTAAAACAAATAAAGCATTGATGTGCTAGCCAATATAACTTCACAGGGAGAACAAAAGACATCAGGATATCCTCTTTGTCTTCTTTATTATACTAACGTTAAGAACTTACAGTTGTATACAATGACCAAGCTTCTTAAAGTATACCATCTTTCGCGAAGTTCCACAAGCTGTAGCTAGCGATTGTATTCCGCTGTCGAGAGTGTTGCAAAGTGACACATGCTACCAGACTACCATCTTGCAGTGAGCAACTGAGCATGCGCGACTACCATCGTGTCGTGGACTACCACCGTGTAGTGACACCCTGTTCCACTTCCTGTGTGCGTTACTTATACCCTGTTTCACTTCCTGTTTGCTACATTGTTTGGTGCCCTGAAGAAGGCCAATATGGCTGAAACATAGGCCCACTTGTATTTAACTTATTTGCCATTCTCTATTAAAGGCATTCTAAAATGTTTTGCTTCAAAACAGTGTGCATTATTAGTTTCTCTTCTTTTTGACCATAAAACGGTAAATTGCCTATTTTTATTATAAACATGAATTATTAATGTAGAATACACAGTCCAGCAAGCTACATATGACAAAGTACAGACTTTATCTAAATGTAAGCTCAGGTGACAGGCTAGAGTCTTGACTTGGTTATCCAGCTCATCCATGTTAGCAAACAAGTGAACGAAAGAAGTTGAATCTCTCCCAATGTCAGACACACTGTTTACAATTTTTAAATGTATCAATTGCTTATGGTTTGCAGACTGGTAGTTGATAGAACATGATCGGCCAGGATGTCGATTTTAAAATCTGTGCACATGAATGATGAGAGTCATAATAACTTGTGTTACATTATTATAACTGAACATTTTCTATGGTAGATTAAAACAGCCCCCTAAAAACAGTAACGCCCCTTTGTGGGGGAAAACACACAGCTTTGATACAATTGGTAGAGATAAGCCCCTTCAAAAGTTGAAATCTTTAAGTTTCCTTTGTGTCAGAGAGATGTAGACTAAAATTAAATTCATAGCTTTTGATATTTCCAGTTGATAACGTATAAATACCACTTTGTATGATTTTACTTTGATGATAAAACATCAAAACATAAAAACAGTGGGCCTCATTCTCGACCTTTTTCTGTAATTCTTCAGAAATGTTTCTTACACGACTTCGCAAAAACAACGTCAGAGAAACGCTTCCGCTGCATTCCCGCACGCTTGAAAATGTGTTCATAAGCAGCCGAAGTCAGCTGGGTTCCTTCCGATTAGCTTCTTAGATTGATGCGCGTTCTCGTGAAAGTGGATTTGCATACACGCCCTGCCAGCTCCTTATTAGGAGACGCTATTTTAGAAACATGTGCTGTCGCAATCTCCCGAATCCACCTCGTAACAGGTGTTCATTAATAGGGTGGAGATATTGTATAACGTTGAACGTCCGAAGTCCGTAAAACACATTTAAGTAGTCACTTTTTTTTTTTTAAATCGAAAAATAAGCACCATAGGTGTGAAGACCGGTCCCAAGTACGAGTATAAATTGTAGTCCGTCCTGTCGTTCGAAATGGCCACCATAGGGGTGAAGACTGGCCACCAGTAGTAGTATAAATTGCAATGAATTCATCACTTAGTTCTTAGAGATTGAGCTTAGTGTTTATTTATTTATTCACTTACATTTGCAGTGTTCATGTCATTAACAATCAGTCTCTTAGCAGACGCGGCCTTTATCCAAAGTGACGTACAAGGGAGAGAACAGTCAAGCGAGCCATATAGACCTAATGTAACAATAAACACTAGGCCTACCTCGTAAAATTATCACTATAAATGTGAAACGTAATTGTTAATGATACAAATATTCTCGTATTTATTATTATCATAATTATTTTAATCCGAGGATGTCTGTAGAGTTGACTTGAACGCAATCACCAACGGGTTCTCACAAATTCGCCCGTTAACCCTTTTACTGTAATACGGAGTTTTTTCAAATGTCATTCCTCAACGTGATTCCTCAAATAACCACAAGATGACCCGTGGAATCCCATTTGAGAAGATTCCGGTAGAGTTACGACTGCTAGTTCGAGTTCAGAAAGTTGTCTGAAGTTCAGAAGAAAGCACAGAAGAAAAAAATAACGAGAATGCAAATGTTTTCATAAATGTTTCCGAAGTGGAGTTCCTTCTGAAATCCTTCGGAAAGTCTTCCCAACTGCTGTTGAGAATGAGGCCCAGTGTCTTTGACAGGTCGTCTAATAATTAAAAAAATAGCTTCCTTAATTGTGCTAGTTTTCTGGCCAGGGAATTGAATTTCCAAACCCAAAAAGGATCTCACTACAACCTCTTGAAGGCAGCATGAAAAACCACTAGTGGGGTTCAAATTAATCTACTTTGATCAAACATAGGCTTTTCGGGATCTTCTGTGTTTTGGGGCTTTTCCCTACCCTCCGATTTTATCTGGATCTTTTGTGTTTATATGATTTCCTAAAGATCTGCAATTGAGTCCTTCCTTTACTCAGCATGATACACACTGAACAATCCAGCGGCCCAGGTTCAATTCCTCACTCCGACCTGACACTTCTTTACCCTTGTTTCTGTGGAAGGTCATATATTAATGTGAGTGGTATAATGACAAATGTGTTTCGATACCTCATCATATTGTAATTGGCCCATTCTCTCTACTTCATATCCTTTTAAAGCAGACTGGGAAGGTAACTCAGTGTGCCTGTGTAGTATAACAAACTAGTAGCGAGGAAGAACAGTTTTTCTCCTTATGACTTTAATGTAATAAATACACTCTAAAAAGTAATTCAGGGGACCTTTTACCATCACTACTTAATTAAATGCATGGTTTCAAGGTAAAAATTCTAATTTATCGATTTAGATCAACCTTTTAAGTTGCAAACATTATTTAAATGAGTTGTGTTGACTTAATAATGTTGGTAATTACATCAACTTAATATTATTTGTAATTCAAACTCAAATTTCTGCATTCATTGAATTAAAACTAAATTTAAGTTGTAGTAACTTAATGTAATTGGCTTGACAACTTAATTTTTCTCCACCTTGAGTTCAGGAGTTCTAGGCTCCTCCTCTACCCAGTTCAAATTCCTGGACAACTTCAGACAGTTAAGACTGTGTTAGAAGACCTGTAGGCAGAACAAAGTTCTATTACAAAGTGGTATAATATAAAGGTCATTTTCAAGGCAAGTTTCATTTAATTTACAATTAAACTCTACTTAATCATTCTTATCCACTGCTATGCTAAACTAAAGGGTTGGATGGCCGAAATTCACTGCTAAATATGACTAGCATTAGCTTTGTTTAGCTACAACATTCCATCAACTGTTAGCAAGTGTAGCCTAGCCTTTGGACTGTTGATATTTCTGTGATAGAGATTAAAGTAGTAGAGGAAGAGGGTTTCTTTTTTTTTTTTGCATTGTAAATGATTTTCGATTTTGGTTACTATTGTGATACAGCCTAAAGTTTGCATTTTTCATGGTCTAAAAGGCTACATACATTAGTTTAGCATATGTTGGCCCATATCTTGGGCAAAATGGTCTGGGGCTGTAAAATGTGTACATTTGAAACCTCTACAAAAACAGGGTTGCTAAAACAGTACAGGTTACGCCATGGTCATGGGCAACCTCTGCCATGTCTTTCCCCTTTGCATCGTTGCCTATGTATTTTAGCATTATTTGAAAATTGCACCTTTTTCTGTTAGTAACTGTGCTGTTTGAGTCTTGTTTTTGTATTCATGTTATGTGTTCATGTTCATCCTGGCTGTATATGTTTTTGACGTTTGCCTGTTCCTTGACCTGAGCCTGTTGGATTCCTTTTTTGGATACTTCTGCCATGAACTCTGTTTTGATTCTTGGATTTTTGACCTATGCCTGCCTGTTGACCACGAGACTGCCTTTTCCCTTTGCATCGTTGCCTATGAGTTTGATTAAAATCTTTGAACCTTGAGCTGTGATGTCTGCAAGTGGGTCCTTCACTGATGAGAGTTGTAAAAGTTTGCTAAATGTTAACAAATGTTTTACAAAATAATTTTTAAACTGGAGTTAAAAACACACATTTTACACATTTGGCACTGTGGTTTTAAATACATAAAGGCCTATAACTTTGCTGTGATGGCATAACTGAGTATGCTTACTACTTTACTTAAGGCAATATTGCAAATGTATGTATTTATAATTTGTTGGGCAATTTACATTTGTGTTGTTGTTTTTTCAAGATTTATATATTGAGTGTTCAAGTAGCCTACTCAACTGCAATTTAATATAGAAAAAGTTAATTGCCTAACAATTTTGTTCTTGAATTAAATAATTTCTTAAAAGCTACATGAACAAAAACATGAAAAAGCGAAAAACAAAATACTGAAAAAAAATCTAATTGGAGCAACTTAATTTTTAAACAGTTGCCAACTTAAAAACTTGTGTTCCTGATTATGTTAAGTACATAACGCTTAAAAACTCCTTTTAAATAATGTGGAAAAACTTGTTGGAACAACTTAATTTTTTTGAGTTATCAACTTAAAAACTTTTGTTTATGCTAACAATTATTAAGTTAGTGGTGCTTAAAAATGCCCTTGGTTGTAGAGGAAAAGCTAATTCCCCCAACTCAATTTAGATCTTTGGTTGAACTTAATTTCATTAGAAGTTGTCATAACTCAAAAAAGATTGATGCAAACGGTTGCGTTAATTTTCTGCGTTGAGCCAACGCATTTGTTTTTAGAGTGTACGTAATTTAGCCTCAACAAAGTCATTATCAACGGATTGATTAGATGATCAGTATCTATTTAAAGACTCAGTGCATGTGTGTACACTTACGTGATGTAGAGGCATGAGTCGGTGCACAGTCAACAAACACAGCAGTGGTTGAGAGGTTGAAAGGATAACCTGTTTAGTTTTGGCATTTATAACTTGCCAAAAAGTTGGTGGGCCGGATTTAAGCTTTTACGAAAACCCACCATGCACATCTAGGCAATCTCAGCTTTGGCTTTTTTATTTTTTCTCCCTAACTCTGGTGGGGTCCTGGCAATCCAAACACATTTTGACCAGCAACACGCCAATGCTGGTACATTTCTTTTGGCAGTGCTGGTTATTGGGCTTAATGACAGCTTATGTAAGATATTTAGAGCAACCGTTCAGCTGTCTGTTAGAGCTGCAGACTCTTGCAAAACATTTCCGCTGTACTGCAAATAAGTGCTAATTGTCCATCGCAGTAAACAAAACAGTAATTCAGAAGTTTGACAAATGCCAAATTCATAAAGAATCTCTGACAACAATAATATCAAACCCATTTTCTCTTAAGACTGTTCAAAATAATGAAAGATTATTGTGTGTTGCATTAGAACTGCCAGTGTATCGAACTGCCATTTAGGAAAAAACGTTTCACATTTCGCAGGTAAACCTTTCTAGTGAATGAATGAATCAATGAATTAATGAATGAAATCATATAAATCCATCAACGTATGTGAATATGGATTGAAAATGAAAATAAAACACCGCAGAGAACACAACAAAGAAAGATGCTTTCTAATCAGCCTTTATATGGAAGTCAAATTGGCAAGCACAGCAGGAGATGCCTATCCGTTGGATCATTACGGTGTTGATGATACGCTTGTTAATAAGGTCATGGTCTTGAAACCAGCGCATTTAGAACCTTTATGTACTTTACAGACGGCCCTACATAGTCTAGATGGGCTGTCCTTCACTTCGTTGCTACGTTGACAATAGATGCCTAAGATGTCTTGGCAAATCTGTCATTAGTAGTTGTTTGTGGGCCCTATACTCTGTAACATTCTTCGTCATTTGCATCTGGGCGAATTATTTGAAAGTACTCTCCCTCTTTCACCTTCTCCCTTTCTCGGTCCCCTCTCCCACCCTCTTGTCGTTCGAAAACGAATGGGGGAGTAGCCAGCCTGTCAGCGGCAGTGGTCTTTGTTTCAGCAAGCGCACTGTTCAGTAGCCGCGGCATTGGTGCCGGGAGACAGAGGACCTCCTGGGTGTATTTCCACCCTCGGAGCATCTTACCCTAAACGAATACGCTGGTGCTACATATTTTATTACCTTTCTGGTATATAAACCTTAACCATACGCGTTTTAAGCTGTAGATATTTGATTATTCGAACCTTCTTTACATTTACACACGGACAGATTTTCCCATTACACCGAGGGTGCCAGCTCATCACATACATCGAGTCGTTTACGTTTATTACTACACAAGCGGCACCTGCGCTACGGGTAGTCAACCAGCTATCCGTTACACACTGAGACAGGCGCCACATTCCGGAAGACCGGTCGGGTTGACAGACTTGCCTGGCACGACTTGTACAACTAAAGGTAAATAAAACAACGTTTATTTTTATTGTCAGTTGTGTCAGCCAAGGAATTCAAAGTCATACTCTTCTGCGTAATCACAATCACGCTACCGTCCAATCTGTGTATCTGGAAGTAGCTTATTTAATAAAAGTTTTTTGGCTAATATCAAAGTAGCGCTTAAATAATTGCTGCTTTAAGACTAACTAGCAGCCCCTTTCAAGTAGCCGGGCACCAGGCACTCGATAGCCTATCTGCACCACAACGAAATTCCAACTGGGAACGGCGACTCTGTGATGCCTCCTAGATATCAGTTAAAAAGCTAAATAGATTTCAGGACTGCAGGGAGCGTATATGCAACAAATGAATGGCTGAAAACAGTTGAAATTGTCACTGGATACGTTTTTTTTGGTATGTCTCATCGATATATTTGTGATCCGTTTCATAGCATTGTCTACTGCATAGAAGTTTTTTTGCTGGCTGCCTGCAGACAAAGCCTTCTATTTGGCAATGTAAATCACTGTAATAACTCACTGTCTACAAATACAGAGCAACTTCTTTTAAAGATGATAATGCAGTTTCATTACACGTGACAGGGAGTACTCTGCATGGCTAAAGGTTGTGAGCTCTCAATTTGTCAATGTTGTTTTCAGAGAGCTTATTTTAGACACAGATTTACATGGTCCCATATGCAGGTATGTTGTATACGGATATGTTATCTTACATGTGATGGTAGGTTCTGTTTCATTTTTTACCTAACTGGTTAATATTGAAATTAGTGATAAAGTATGGATAGCCGTCCACTGAAAAATATAGATCAGAGTATTGACTGAAATGGTCTAAAAGTTAATGTAATGTCCAAAACTAAGCTAGATAACAGCTTGATGTAATCTGATCTGCATTATAAAGTACCTAATGATATACACTGTAAACGTATGGGTTCTGCTGTTCTAGCACTAAATGTTCTGTGAGGTGTTAATCAGACAATCAGCTGATGCTGGCAGTTAAAGGTCAATTCATGAGTGTTCATGACTCGAACAGTATGCATATATTCATTTAAATGCACACATTTTCTTGTGGTGAATAGCCCTGTATACAGATTGTATAAAAGCACTATATGGTTTATGAATTAAGACAGTTTGTTATTGCCATTTGTGTCTTCATGTATCACGGCAAGCGTGTAGGGTCATGTGTGTGTGTTTGGAGCACCGTTGATTATCTCTGCATTCATTTTGACTGTATCCATGACTGGTGCATTGGCTAGCTCGCCCCTATGTCGAGTGAGGTGAATAATAGGTGTGGGAAAGAAAAGGACCCCCATGTGTATGCCTCTTCCCCCCACCACCAGCTCTCTCTCTGGGGCTCCCGCTGGCAGGCCGGTCCCTGGGAGAAGAAGGGCCTGAGCTCTCCCCCAGTGGCCACTGCGCTGAAGTTGAGCCAGATCAAACACTCCCATGCAGCCATGTGTATCTATAATTCATGCAGGTGTCACACCATCACCTCCTTCCCCTCCAGATCACACAGTGCCCTGCCATTGCCCAGGAGCATGGCATCATTCAGAGGGCAAACTCTGGGCACACTTAGCAGATGATACATGTGTGTGTCTGTATGATCTTATGTCATGTCCATAGATGAGAAGTTGAAAGAAGGCACACTGGCAGAAGAATGAGTGCGTTCTTTTTCTGTTTGATCATGAGAGCCCTTTCTTCACTGCGCTAAAAGATTTTAGAACATTAAATCTGCCAGACCATATGCTATAGATTTGGCATCTCTGCAAGCATGCTTTAACCAATGCCTCACAGAGCAGACTGGGCATGTCTGGTCCAAGCCTAGAGGAGGTCGGGTGGAGATGGCCCAGGTTAAATACTTCCAATAAGAGTGGTTACACCTCGGTCTCCACTTCTGCTATTAAATGCAACCACACACACACAGGCAATTTCACACATACATAAAAAGACTCACATAAAAGCACTTGTACAAACACACAGAACACACACATAAACACACACACACACACACACACACACACACACACACATACACACTCAAACCACTCTTGTGCAGTCCCTAATCCTTCCCGATGGCTCTCTCTGCAGCTGCCTGGCCCCATTGTGTAGCTCCGCAGAAACGGCTGAAGTTAGCGAGGAATCTGGGTGCTGTGTCATTAGCCTCTGTCCTTCTGTCCATCTCACCAAAAAGCCCTTTTCTCCAGCCTCCACTGCATCCAGCAGAAGAATGTCCTGCAATTATACATCAATTCATGTGAACAAACAGGGCTGGATAAGTGGCCATTAGTCAGTGTGGGCAACCTGTTCTAGAAGGGGTGGGGTGGGGGGCATTCTTTTTCCTTCCTTTGACAAGAGCTGTGGTCAGGACGGAGCTCTTTCTTTGAGGTGTTCGTGCTTCAGTGCGTTGCTCAGGGGTGGATCCTGTGCTGGACTGGACCGGAGGATCCCCTGAGGCCACGCCAGACTATGTTGATGTTTGCTCCACAAACAGATTGACACTCTGCATTTACTGGTGCCGCTGCATAACCACCTTAGACACACTGACAAATTGGCTTGGTAGTATCGATCGCATGGAGCTGCTGACACTCCCAGATGCCTCCTCCTCTCTCTCTTCCTGTTTTTCTTTCTCCCTTCATCTCTGTCAGGCTCGTTTGTTACCTCTCTCTCTCTCCCTGTCTCAGACTCCTTGTGTTCATTTTGTGTCAGAGAGGCACTTTCCATGATATCGCTCTCTCTGATTCTCACATATAATCTGTAGATGTTTGTCTTGTTCTTGACACAGATGTTCACGCTGCAGCTCTCTCTGTCTTGATTCCTGTCTGTGTGACTGCGTGGATGTTTATGTGTTGCCTAGTCTTATTGTAGTAACGGTGAAGAAAACACACACTCACACACACACACACACACACACACACACACACACACACGTGCCTAAAGCCTGAATCCCGTACCACGCACTATCACGCAGAGCCAAGACGAGACCATCGGGGGGTCTTGTAGGCTGCGAGACAGCTCAGAGTTTGTCGGTGGCACACATCCATTTTTAATTGTGTCTGGGTGCGTGTAAGTTCACACCACGGTCCTTGGCACTCTGCCAACAGCCCTGTGGCCTCCTTATCCAAACGCCTCCTGTTCCTCCACTCTGATGGAGGCAGCTTTGGAAGAGGGGCTGGAGAGGCACGGTGGAGATCATGTTTGCACCCCCTACATGCAGACACACACAGGCAGCTCCTACACAGCACGGCACAGACTAAGAGATAGGGCCTGGGGAAGACTAAAGAGGGGCTTACGCTTTCTCTGTAGAACTGGGACAGAATCAGGTTGCATGGAAAGGTGCAAATATTAGCTGAGGTTTGGAAGGAATTGCTCTGAGTGATAGAATATGTGAATTCCCCATGTCATCAATACTAATATACTTCTCAGATGAGGAGCATCAGATACTATGAATGTTGAGAGGAATTCGGAACAGAATCCACAACGTATATTATTTGTACATTTGATAATTATTTACTACTAGTAAGTCAATCAATCCCGCTATTGATGTTTACAAATGAGAGCCGAGTGGGCTTGATACACTGTGTCCAGCAGCTAAGGGATAATCCTGGGACCGGTGAGTTAAATCCTTTAGCAAAACTGGGGAGGAAAAGAGCTAAGAGAATGACAGGGTCTGTAAGTCATTGGTATGCAGATGTAGTCGCTCTGCTATCTTCTTAATAAATTGGGAGGCCACGTAGCCCATGGATCCTCTGACCCAGACATGGGCATACTACAGAGACATCACCTGCTCCTGCTACAGCACTCGTCTATAAGGTTGTGTTGTTTTATTGGACTAACAGGGAAAGATTCAAAGAGTTGGGTAAATTAGATAAGGGAATAGCCCCGGCCCCCAGACACCCCTGCCTTCCCTCTCCACCAGCGGCGTCTTTCCAGAGCTGTGCTTACTATGCATTGTTTGGCTATTACTATGGGAATTTACTGCACATTGTTTTGATCTGAAATTAAAATATATAATTAAAAAAAGGAGCAAGCCTTCCTTGCTCTCTCCAGGAAGCCTAATCAGTTATTGTCTGCACACAGCAGGAACTTGTTTTGGAAGAGAATTATTTTGACCTTCATTCCCCCATATTGCGGCTGTAGGCTTTGAATGAAGTCTATGTGGACCACTTTGAAGCAGTCATGAGACAATGTTAAGTGTGATCAATACTGATCGAATCTGTAATATGTACAGTGTGTGAACACATCTATGGTGTGACCTC